>NC_081406.1:540535905-540841097 GCF_030272615.1 Cryptomeria japonica
ATGAAATTGATCGTTCGTAGGTCGCAGGACGTCATTAAAGAACCAGGAGAAAGACCTGAAATGCAAATCGAAGAAGGATCGCAATCAAGGCCAGGCGCTGAAGACTGGAAAAGAAAAGATGCAAGAGCGCGAGAGCAACCAAACATTGGGAACCGTGCCGCTCCACAAAGATGAAGTCCACCACTAGGACCAAAGACCAAAGAACACTTTGAATGCTGCAAGTTTATGCCTTCTCGAGAAAAAGTGCACAGCTGGATTTAAGTCCAGAAATTCAGTTTTAAAACTGAAACTGCTTTATTGTAAACTGCCTATGGGTCCCACACAAGATATTTTTGAGGATAACTATTTCCAACCACCAAGAAGATTGGATAGACCTGAATTAAAGCCAAATAGTGGCAGGTAGTTGAGATAGTTGCTAGTTGGATAACTGAGAATTAATTCAGCATGGGTTAAAGCTGCCAGCTTTTGGATGGCAAGTTGCAACCCTTGGATGCAATCCATCCTAACCTTCAATTCAAAATTGTAATATCTATAAAAGGCAGAGCCCATTCTTTTGTAAAGGGTTAGATAGTGAGATGGTTAGATAGTTAGATTGTTAGATAGTTAGAGATTGTTAGAGAGTTAGATTTTAGAGTTAGAATAGGTTAGATCTTAGCAGTAGCATAGAGATGCTGCAGAAATTGTTGTAATAGGTAGCTGAAATCAATATATAGACATTGATTTGGTGTTTATTGTCTTGTTTTCATCCTGTTTGCATGGTTTCTCTCAGCATTTTAGATAGATCTTTCTATTTTGGGTGTGCAGGTATTTGATAGATTCAGGCTCATACCATTGAGGATATACTGATTGTGTATCCTTTTGTATGGTTAACCTGAGCCTTTAATTGTGCTTAGTTCAATTGCAAGTGTCCGTCTGAGCTGCGCCAAAATTGGGTGCTTAGCCGTGCGTCTCTAGTCTGAAAATCTTCCAAGTCCCTTTGAAAATTGCATCGTTCCTGCAAGGTTGTGAACTATTCTGGCCAAGCAAGAATTGGTTATGTTGAATCTGTCTACCCGCATACCCGTGTTGTTAGTTTTAGATCTCCTAACCCTTTCCTTTTGTGCTTTATTGCGTAATTCGAGAATCACAGCAGACCAGTTTGTTGCAAATCGTAAGTCCCCTTATGTTTCCAGCAAAAACACATCAAACCACTGAGTAGTCCCGCAGTCAAGACCTGACAAAAGAAACCTTGAGGTTGTCCCCTTTGATCAAATATAAAAAATAGCATTAGGGACTTCCTTATCTCAAGAGAGGATAGGATACTCAGTTGGTTATTCTATTCTGCGTTGGCCGTATGAGGTCTGCAGCAATGCGATTTCAGACACGTCAACAATAAGTTGGGCATTAATTCCCGTACATCTTCATAAATAGCAACAACACAAAAAAAATAGAACACATCTTTATTAATTCATCCCGTCGGATACAATTTGTGTCAATAGTACGACACCATTTTATAATATAGAATGTTCTTTATTCCTCCTGGAGGTTCAGGGTTCAATTTCCTCTTGGCCTCTTGCCATCACGCTCTGCTTCCCAGCGACGACTGTTTTCTTCGTACTATTGGAGGACCTATTGGCGTCGCTCCTCACGGCAATCTCCTCCAGACGGGTTCGTTGTGCCAGTGATGCCTGTGCAAGCAACCAAGGGAGGTGATTCATCAACCGATTCGTTGCAAGGCTAACTTCCACTGCGGTCCACATGGCACTTGTTGGGACATCAGCCTCCGTGGCTTCTCTTCGAACCTACGTCTCGATGGCCACCTAAAGCAGGATTGAGAATTCCCTCGTTGTAGTGTCTTCTCCATCGTAGAGCTCCGTTTGTGCGTCGTCGGCCTCTGGGTTAATCTCACCAACGGGTAGGCCCATCGTGTCCATACGCCATCTACTCCTTCCTTTCCTGAGTATGTGTAGGCAACGACGCCAGATGTTTGCCACATACGGGTAAACGTTTAAATGCAGAAAGTAAATGCACAGAACATAATGGGAATATATTAAAGAACCATTCCCTGTATTAATTCAGCAGTCCATATACATCAAGTGCTTATAACATCACACCCAGATACGACTATCATAATGCTACTTCGAAGGAAAGGTATGCAATATATAATACCCGAAGGGGTGCGACCAACCGT
Organism: Cryptomeria japonica; assembly: GCF_030272615.1. Taxonomy (NCBI): domain Eukaryota; kingdom Viridiplantae; phylum Streptophyta; class Pinopsida; order Cupressales; family Cupressaceae; genus Cryptomeria; species Cryptomeria japonica. The sequence continues at coordinate 540,538,076 of NC_081406.1, forward strand.
CCCATCCAACTGCCCTTCGGGAAGACTAACTGACTGTCGTAACCCATAATTACCAACGACAACATAACATAATGATTATTCCCGACAACACCTCTTCATCATGTATGCCCTTTGGCAAGAGACACACCCTTAAACCATTAGCACCCTTTGAAAGCGTGCAACTATTAATTATTTCTGCCCGTTGAAAGGGACACAACCTTTCACAATCAGATCTGCACTTCTAATTCCCAAATTATCCCCCCTTCAAATGAATTCTCTTCTCCCTTTTATACCTCATATTTTGGGCAGTCACAACTTATCATTTCATGCCTTTTGACCATTCATTAACTTCAATCAAATTTTAATTATATTTAATTATATTCTTTTATATTTTAATATAATTTTTATTTTTATTCTTTTGTATTTTAATTCTAATTTTATTATTTATTATTTATTATTAAATAATATTTCATAGTGGGGACATTACAGTCCACCCCACCTAAGATCAGTTGTCCTCAAGCAATGATCATGGAGTGTTCAAAATGACTTCCAATATGAAATGGCCTTGGAAACACACATGGAATAAACATGCTAGAAACATATCAGGCATGAACCAAACATGGAGCATACACAAGGATATATGCAAACACGGAGCATACACGCAAATACATGCATTGTTGGGCTCCTTATTGACTAGAATGATTCATTGATTAATGTTTACACTTTACCCTATAGGATGGCAAGATCAAAACTCTGATACCAATTGAATGTCCCCTATTATAACACTACCTATTTCCCAATAGTTACATACATCATTTCACATCATTATGTCTTAAATTAGGTTATTGAGATTAAAAGTATATATAATGTAATAAAATTTAAATAACTAATTAAATTTAGGGTTCATCCTCACTTCTTCCCTAACCCTAACAGAAGATGGTGGAAACATTGTGCTAGGGTGCTTGGAATCAGTTTACGAGCGGGCTCCCTCAAGGTTTCTTAGGAACATATGTTTATGCCCATCTCGGGACTCTTCCTCAAGGCTTCAGAAATATATGTCCTTACTCATCTAGTGACCAAATTACTCCGCCTTTCCCTACACAAACCCCCTATCCCTATGTAGGCATCAGCACAATATTAAGGGTTAGGCTATGAGTATACTAACTTCTCATGTATTATGAATATATTATATATGAAGTTAAGTATTACTATCATACATATTGCAGTCTATATTAATATTACTACTTAATTCTGCATAAGAGCATTATCAGGTTTCATATATTAAGCACATCCCCATGCATACCACCAAGAACAAAGATGTTACTGCCTGTAACTTAATAACAGTTCTGATATGATCTGATCGATGGTGATGTCACTAGATGCTTTTGATTCCTTTATATCTCTCAATGTGAGGGAGAGGTCACACCTCTTCATCATGTATGCCCTTTGGCAAGAGACACATCCTTTAACCATTAGCACCCTTTGAAAGAGTGCAACTCTTCATTATTTCTGCCCTTTGAAAGGGACACAACCTTTCACAATCAGATCTGCACTTCTTATTTAAATCAAATCCGCACTTCTGATTCCCAAAGATTATACCCCCTTCAAATGAGTTCTATTCTCCCTTTTATATTTCATATTTTGGGGAGTCACAGCTTGTCATTTCATGCCTTTTGACCATTCATTAACTTAAATCAAATTTTAATTATATTCTTTTATATTTTTATTTTATTTTATTTTTTTCTTTTTTATTTTAATTTTAATGTTATTATTTATTATTAAATTATATTTCAAAGTGGGGGCATTACAGTTTTAAAAACCTATACCTGTCCTCCACTCCTAAACAGTAAAAAAAAGTTTCTTTAAAAGTTTTTTTGGAAAAGTGGGCCAATAGCCCTAACCTAAAAGTTCTATGGGCCCCAACCACACCCTAATCACTTCAAAAAGCTATAAAATGATATTAATATCCCACTCTCAATCCAAATCACTATTGAGTTTTCATTGCATTGAGTAGGAGAGTACTGTGAGTGAAAGCAAGACTGCAAGAGTGAGAGCAAGAGGAAAGCAGGTCTTCGCTGATCAACAGATGAATGCATTCGTTAAGCCTTTATGGTAAACCTTGAGCCACCTCAACTTGTTAGATGTATGTTTGCATGTGTGAGAAAAATAGCATGTAATTGACTAATTTTTGTCTTTAAAGTTGATTTGGAGAAGAGTCGTAGAAAAAAACATATGCTTCCTTAAAATAACCTCTAATTATCTTTTTTTTTCAAATTGTAAAAGTTTGTGCTGGATTTTTCTGCCAAGTCCAAGTCCAAAACCAGCCTGCTGAGTCTATGTCAAGATTCAAGACCAAGTCTGGTAATTTTGATCAAAACATACCCCAGAAACAAGAAATTTGAAGTAATCACAATCTACGAGACTGCTTTTAATTCAGTTAAAGGAAAATTTGGTAGAAGGAAGATGACTGGGCTGTGGTGTTTAAAAAATTCTTCCGGCTGAATTGCAAAACCAAATAGGACAACTATTTCTACATATGCACTGTCCAGAGTTATGTAAGTGAACATTTTAGAGCTTTGCAAAGCTTTTATGATAGTAAATCAGGCTACGTAACCATAATATGTATAAAATAATAGAGGATAATCAAGAGGTTTGAAACTTCATTTGACTCCAGGACCATAGGATTCTTGTGACATGCTGTAAGTCAAGTTTTTCATACAAAGGAATGGTTTATTTTAGCATTTTTTCAAAAAAGGTTGTAGAGTAGGTTCTCGAGAGCAATGAAGGACTAAGTCAATATTGGTGAATCTTGACCCTGAAGTTCCATTATGATCTTAAATAATAAACTATGCATAAGCCAACTGTTTATTAAAAAGGTTGCTTAATAACGGCCAATCTACACAATTTCACATACATAATGGTGGACACATTTAACTAGGTGCGTTGACACAATGATTTTCATGTGAAAATGTTTGGCTTCAAAATTCTCTTTCATTAAGCACTGAAGATGAAGACAATTGTATTGTTTATCGTATAATAATTTACCTGTGAAAGTCTATTTCCAAGGAGTATTACTGATGCTGCATCAGAAGCAGCATCCTCTCTTGCCTGTAATCGTAAAGACACTCCAACATCAGCAAGTGCCAAGGCTGGTGCATCATTTATCCCATCTCCTACCTGCGAAAGGAGTATTCTGATGACTTGCATAAATGTGAGTAAAATTACCTAAAGTAGGATACAAATTTTCAAGAAATACTCAGAGCATCATGAAAGACCTTACATAACAGACATCTGAGACTTTGAAGTAAGATTTATCAGGATGCTAAGGCATACAAATTGATCAATTTTAATCTCAGGAATATTCACCTTGAAACTTTACGAAAAAGAAATTTCATAGGAAGAAAGATATAATTACAATTTTCTCTCTTATCCCTACAAAGCGAACAGAATAAAATAACCTTTCTTTTCAAAGGAGACCCATTTGAGGCACTAACAGAATAAAAATATCTTATCCTTTTCATTTTCAATGCAAAATCAACTAGGAGCCATGCACAATGAAAAGAACACAAGGGAGTGTAAAGCATGTATAGAACAAATTCAAGGATGAAGAATTGTGGGTTTGGAAGACCACCAAAGTTTTGTTTGGCTTGTTACACCAATTGTGTTGTATGGATGTGAAGTTTGGGACACCAACACATACCTAAAATGGAGACAAGTAAAGAGAGTCCAAAAGTTATTAAACACAAGAAGTAGCTTCGGAGTCAAAGCTTCAGTCCCAAACAGTATTCTACTGGAAGATGTCATTTTCTTAAGGCAGCAATATGATCTGTTTACCAGGATATTTGAAGAAAACATATGATGTGGACGCTAGTAGATGAACTAGAATAGTAGTGAGAAAACTCGGAATGGTTAAAGAGATATATAAGTTCACTTGGATGCAATATAACAAGTGAATAAATAGAGGCGTTAGTTTACAGGAATGTACTCAAACAAATCAATAAGACAATGAATGTATGAGGGAAAGTTAAGGCTAGCCACATTATCAAATGAGTTTGGTAGGAAATGGAAATAGTAATTAATGAATTCAAACCTAAGTTACCAGGTCATTCAAAAAATGCCTACATCGCAATACAAGATGGGGCATGGCCTGGGTTCACCAAAAGCACAGCCCTACAATCTCAAGTAACCTTGTGGGTATGTCCCAATGTACCCATAGGGTACCCGAGACAGCAGGTTTATGCCCTGGCTGTACTCAAGATGGTAAGTTGTGCTCCAATTGCACTCGAAATCCATGACAAACACGTATAGAAAAATACCCAAACATTTTTCAAAATTATATTTTAGAAACAAATTTTGTTTTATTTTGTCATAAAGCGAACCTAAACCAGTTTTTAAACCCTAAGACGTGGATAAACACCTTATTTGACAAAAACAAGACATGAAAACTTTCAATATCATTCCAAGTTGCCATTTTTCATTCTTTAAGTTTTTTTTTTTTTTTGTTTTTTTTGAAGGTGAAGGCTTGCAGAGGCATAGAGTTTGTTTTTAAAGTGCTACAAGAGGGAACTAGCTTGCACAAAACAGTATTATTGACAAAAAATAGGTTTATTTTGAGATTTTTCATGTTTTTTTTTAAATTCCCCAAGTTTCTTCATATTTTTTCAACTTTTTAGTTTTTTTTAAAATATATTGGTTTTAAAAAACTGATAATTATTTTTATTGCTTGTAAAGTGCTTTCCACCACCATCATTATTGACAACCAACCTAGAGGAATCAACTGTCATGTCCCCTTCTCAAGCGTAAGTTTGTAGATGCCCCTTAGCTTAATTCCATAATTTTATGATAGGTTAATGGGATAATAAAAAGAGACAATTAATTAAATATAGTTGTCAAAAAGTAAAAATTAAAAGACAAATTATATTTAATTATTTAAAAAAGTGTTATAAGTGATTAAATAAAGCATCACTAGGCCAATCATGCAAAAAAGTGATTAAAAAGACAATTATTTATTTTATAACATTGAGGAATTTTAGTAAAAAAACTAAGTTACTGGACCTGATACAAGTTCAGATTTAAGGGTTTGGTTTGTGGATTCGGTCAAATCTTTTTGGGGTTGGGATTGTTTTGGGTTCGTGCATATAAAAACATATAAAATCAGAAATATATGTTGTCCCAGTTTTTGGATTTTCAAAAATTTGACAACCCCTATGAATTTCTGCTCAAAATGTGTCGTTTTTGTCTCTAAATCATGTTTTACGAGGTGCAAAAACTGATAGTTGTTAATTTTAAAACATGCAGGGGTGTGTTTGCCATTGTTGTCCAAGTTTTGGTTGATTTTTGCCTTCATTTTCCTAGTTTTCTGTGCAATTTCGGGTTTCAGAGCAGTCACTGCAAGTAGGAACTTTTTACTTGAAATTTGTGGTTTTAAAGCTCTAAGACATGCTTTTCAAGGTGGAAAGTTTACATTTCTTGATGGTAAATCAATCATGAGTTTATCTTCCATCTTTGTGAAAATTTTGATTACTTTTGGCCTTCATTTTGGCCATTTTCTATGCAATTTCGGGTTTCAAAGCAGTGACTGCAAGTGGGGGTCTTTTTGATGTCATTACAAGTAAAGTCACTACAAGTGGGGGTCTTTTAGATGTCATTACAAGTTAAGTCACTACAAGTAGGAACTTTTTGATTCAAATACAAGTTTTAAATTTCACTTTATGTTTCTTTTTTCACTTTAGGTGTTTGTGGGAGTCTTTTTGAGGTGATTGCAAGTAATTGTTATTACAAGTCTTTCAACTTGTAAAGTGTCCTTCAAAACCCGAAATTGGCCTTTAAGTCATTTTTCAAACTTGTAAAGTGACTTTTGAAACCCAAATTTGGCTTTAAGTCATGTTTGAAACTTGTAAAGTGATTTTAAGAGCCCTATTACAAGTTATTTGTCAAAAAGTAACTTGTAATGGGTCATGAAAAACCTGATTTGCTTGAAGTAAAGTTATACAAGTTATTTTAAACTTGTAATGAGTCTCTCCAAACCCGAAGTTTTGCAAGTGCGATGATTACAAGTGCAAGTCATATTTCACTTGCAGTCTGGTCCTCAAGACCCGATTGCAAGCTTATTCATAAGCAAGTTCTTCCCTGTTGGTTGAAAATTTTGTACACTTGGGGAAATATACAAAATTGTGGTTTCAACCACAGCGTGTGAGTAAAACTCTCCTAATTAAGGGAAGGCTCCCCCTATCTAACTACAACTTTGAAAATAAAATAAGATGGGACAGCAATCTTTCTTCTTCTTTCAAGAAAGACAATATCCTTTTCTCTTCATAGAAAAGTGATAGCAATTTGATATAAAACAGTAGTAACAAATTTCGAAATGAAATGAGAGAAAGGAAATGAAGTTTCCTAAAAGCTCAAAGACTTCCGTCACTTCCTTCGGGACAGGACAACAATATCAAGTTCAAAGACTTGATTATATGAAGTCCTATCTACCCTTTTCTATACTAATTCTATCAAGAACAAATTATAACAGCTCAAAGACTGGAACAATGGGAAGTAGTATAAGCTCACAGACTCACAGCTATTTCTCACAAAATCTGCTCCTAAATTCTCTTAAGAACAAGTGAAAGCACAAAGAATTACAGCTTCTCTCAACAGAATATTTATTTTAATCTATTTTAACCTCAAATACTTGCAGCACAAAGACTGCAAATCAAATGTGATTAAGTTCTTTAAGAAACACTTGCAAGAAAGATAATATAGAACACAAATTCAAGTATGTAGCACAAAGACTCAAAGCTTGAGCAATTTCCTTCTATTCCTTTCAATTCTTGAATTTACACATGAAAACTCAAAGACTTCTTTGTTGTAAATTTGGCAAAGTTTTTGCTTGTTTTCCAAAAGATAAAAATTACAATAGACCCCTCAAGTATTTATAGAAGAGGAGCCTTGAGAAAAAGGTGGGAGGATCCTAACTAACTTGAGAGATTCTCTCAACCACCAAGACTTATTCAATAACTAACTAAGACTCCAATAACTAACTAAGACTTATTCCAACTACAGTCCTAATTGAACACAACTTGTAGTTGCCTTACATGTAATTACAAAAGTGCAAGTGATGGGTTAACTTGCAATTACAAAGTTATTTTTTATATGTAACTTGTCAAAACAAAATTACAAATGCATAACTTAAACTATTCCATGTGTCTAAAGACACCACTCTAACTGCATCATCCTTTGTCTGTGATGATCTTCATGTCGCTTCAGGATGCTAGAACTTGAAGTATTCTAGATTGGTAAAGGCATCTTGAACCGGAATGGGAACTTGCATCCTTGTTTTCTTGCTTGGGGTAGTACTATCTTTTCAGGAGGGAAAGGGTTGCCTTCCTCTTTTCATGTCATGACCATCTTTGTCTTGAAAGCATTCTACGCTCTCAACCATGAATTGTTGTTGTATCTCTTCTTTGTATCATCCTTCATTCTTGAAATCTTCTTGCAAAATAAGGCCCATGCCTTCATTCATTGATTTGGTAGGTCCTGTGTACAAACCGGACTGACAAGGGAAGGGATAAACTGATGCAAAAATGGGCTCAAAGGTGAATTTCGGGTTCTGGAAGCTGCATTACATGTGTGGGGAAAACAAGAGCATTAACTTGCAATTGCGGGGAACAAACATGCAACTTCATATGTGTAATGGGTAACTACAAGTTTACACTTGTAATTGGACCTTTAAAACTCATTTTCAAGTGTTTTTTGAGTGCATTTTGGACCAATTTCGGGTTCTGGATGGCTGACCGCAAGTAGACTTTAAATGGGGAAAATGAATGAAGGTGTGAAATGAGTGGATGAAATGGTATGTACGGATGATGGAAATGAATATGAGTGAAAATGAAAAGAGTTTGGGAAAATCGTCTTCAAGAAAATGGGAAGAACTTTCAACATGTAATCCGGTTCTAAAAACCCGATTTTGAAAGAAAGGGTATTTTTCATCTTTGCAACTTGGAATTTCAACCAAAGATGGTTAAATTCTTTTAACCGTAAGGGAAGAACAATTATTTTCATCCAACTTGCAATCGGGATTTAAAATCCCGAATACGAGTAAGAGGGAAAATGGGGAAGAACAATGCAATTCACAAATTGCTTTGCAAGGGGAAAAACTCTCTCACAAAACTGATTTTTGGGGCAAAATAATCATATACAAATTTAAAACCAGAAAGGAAAAACAAGAAGACAAGAAAACAAAAAAATGAAACAAAGAAAGATAAGAAATCAAACCTTGCTTCAAACTGAAAATGCCTCTTCAAAAAGATGATCAATCTTTGAAAGAAGGAAGGAGAACTCTTAAAAAGATATTAACCGCATTCCAAAACCCTAGCCACATTTTACCAAAACGCCTTGGGCAGCAAAACGTGGCACCAAATGCAAACTTAATGGCACGAGAAGTGATCAATCCTCCATCAAACCTCAATGCCTTAGCATAATAAGTAAAAACGCCTAGAGGAGAGATGAATACGTGGCAACTTGGGAAAGAAAATCGTGGTTTTGGCAAAAAACATTTTTGCTGTTAAAACCCCATAAAACCAGCGATAATGTCTTCCAAATGGCATGAAGAGAGTTGGAAAATGCATGAAAATAGAAAGGAATCCAAAACGCCTTCCTCCTTGAATTTCTCCACAAAAATCGTTGGAAATCTTCAACAAAATCCTCCAATATTGTTGGTCGGGTTTTTAGAAAAGAACAAGTAGTTTAAAATTGCATGCAATAAAGAAAAACGGGTTTTTGAGAGCAAACAACAAGTTTAAAATGTTACTTTTCTCTCAACAAGGCAAAATCGAGTTTTAAAAATCCAATTGCAAGTTTAAAATTTCACTTTTTCCATCAACAAGGCAAAATCGGGTTTTAAAAATGCAATTACAAGTTTAAAATTCCCCAATTTGCACTTTATGAAGAAAATCGGGTTTTTTGGGCAAAATAGTAAGTTTAAAATGTCACTTTATTTCAATTCTAGGCAGAATCGGGTTTTGGAGAGAGATGTGCAAGTTACAAATTACTTGTAAAGGGCAAATAAAATCCCTACAACAAGTTTTAATAACTTGCACATATGTAATAGAGGTTTAAAATCCCTATTACAAGCAAAAGACATTAAAGTAGGGGTTTTAGAAAACAATTACAAGTTTACTTGTAACTTATCCAAAAAAATCACTATTTTAACTTAAAAAGCCAAAAAACATCAAGGGGGAAATAAAAAGCAAATTACAAGTTCTTAGTTTTCAATAAAGTGCACTTGTAATTAGCCAAAAATTTCCCTACAAAGACCAAAACAATGGAAATCATTAAAACTTGCAATTCAAGGGAAATTTCCCACCTGCAGTCAAGGAGAGAAAACCCGAAATTGAAGGAAAGACATAGCAACCGAATCCAGAATGTGATGGAATTCAAAACGTAGTTCGAGGATGGACTGAGGATTAAGCCAATCCAAGGATTAGTCAAAATTTTGCCTCGGGAAGCGTGCCATAGAGTAAAATTTTAATTTTTTCACAAAAAATTCATGTAATGGTCCTTCATTTTTTAAAACGAAAATGAGGACAACATTCCCCCATTTTGCCTTGAGGATGTTTTTCGGGTTTTCTTAGTGTTGACGTGTCTAAAGTCGCATTGCTGCAAACTCCATACGGCCAACACAGAATAGAATGAACTCGCTGAGTATCCTATCCTCTCTTGAGATAAGGAAATCCCTAATGTTGTTTCTCACGTTTGATCAAAGGGAACAACCTCAAGGTTTCATTTGTCAAGTCTTGACTACGGGGTTACTCAGTGGTTTGATGTGTTTTTGCTGGAAACACAAGGGGACTTACAGTGAAATAGGCAATTGCTGGATGAGTTCCCTAGAACTTTGATAGTCTTGCTTATCGAGTGGTTTCAATTGGGTTGATACTGTTTTCAATAGGACTCCGGATTCTCTTGGTAGAAAAAAAGGAAAAAAGGCGGATAGAGAGAGAGAGGGGTACAAAAAATATAAAGTTTAAGATAGCAGATTCAATAAACAGACAAACACCTCCAAATAACTAAATTAAGCATTACCAGCCATTTAAGCACGATACTTGCATCAATCTAGTGCGATCTTCAAGGGAAAATTGAATTTTCATGCTATTAAATACAACATCAGAACTTTGACATTCATTCAGTGAGCATTCAATAACCGAACTAAGCATATGAAAGGTTCAGATTAACCATGCAGAAGGAAAGACAATCAGCCATTCCCTAATGGTATGAACAGCGAGGATTCTATCGGATGTTTACTCAAAAAATGCTATATAAAGAAAAGAAACATAACTGAAAATTCTAGATTAATGAAGAAGGAGATCATGCACTCACAGGGAAACTTGAAACAGTCTTAACTTTGCATTAAATCCTGTAAATTTCGCCAGAGCTTCAACAACAATCCAAGAACTTCTTACAAAATGAGGGAAAACCAATCCCTTAAATAGGCTTCAAAAATGGATGAATGGCCAAGATCTAATCTAAACTAAAGGCCCAGATTCATCCTTACAAAAGAATACCCATACCCATAAATGGAGGGTAAATATCAACAACTACCCCAAAGGGAGCAATAACTACCCAAAAGGTAATTAAAACTTATCCAAAATAATCCAAAAGGTGCATACACAAAGTTTTACATTTAGTTGACTTGGAAGTCAAACATGACCCTTTGGCCAAAAAGTGCACTTTTCAAAATTAGAAAGGAAAAAACACTTTTAAGAGAGCACTTTTTCCTTTTCAGCTTCACATCCCTTTTCCAGGAATTCATCCTCGCTGTGCAAATATTCTTGCCAAAGGTCTCGACCTGTTGTACGTTCCTCACGAACATATTCCTGGAGCCTGAGGCACAATTGGAATAGAAAACTGAATGGAGGCATAGGAGGATGACGAATTTTATACTGCATGCCTTCAAGGTATTGGTCTACGTGCTTCAAACCATCCTTCCAGCTGGAACGATTACGCTCGAAGCACAACATGTCTGACTGGAATTGACCAGCAAAACTCAGGTCCTTAGCAGAATAGGTGATCCTATCCATCCCTAGTCTTTCCTCCCAATCCGGCTGTATCACTTCATCGGACAGGTCATTTTGCCATCCCAAGACCATTGATCGGAAGATCATTTTGTCGAGTTCTTGCATGGTGTTCAGAATTGTTTCGCATGCATCGTGTTCTTTATCAATGATTTCTCATGTCATTCTTCATGGTGATAGTCCAGTACCATTCCTTAAGAGTGTTGATGTTATAAGGATCTAGGATGGTGGATAATGTAGGAATCTGTGCATGGGTCCAGAAGAGAGCTCTCATGAGGGGAAGAGTAGTGGCAGCCACTTCATGCATTCTAAGGGATTCCCTCTTTACCTCTAATAGCCGGACCAGGGTGGTCTCTCGATGGTGAGCCAACTCTTTTACTTCTTCGAGGATTCGTTCTCCGCTCCCTTTGATGCCTTGTATCCATTCTCTGATGGCCCTCGCAGTATCCCGTACTCCTTCAAATTCTGTTGTGGTCCTCTGTGCCAAGGCTGTCGAGGGAATGTGGGATTCGGAAGCATTGTGCAATGGTCTCAGAAGTTGATCGATGTATCCCTCGGCCTACTCGGCACGAGCTCGATACATGTCCTTTTCAGTTGTTATCTCTTCAAGTTGCCTAAGCATGTTCTATACTAAATCCTTGAATTCCTCCTTTTCCTATTCCTTAGTGGCTCGTCTGATGGGGACAGTCGTGATGCTATAATCTATCAGTGTGATCTGATCCGCTGGCTTGTCTACAGGCGAGGTGGCGATGTGAACAGTATGGTTTCTTTGCTCATCTTTGGTTATCCTGGAATATGCCTTGGGCTTTTTCTTCCCCTTGGCTTTAGCTTGATCTATACATGAGAAGATGTCCTCCAAATCAATGGGTGGCTTTATGGGGGCTTTGCGCTGAGCTCAAGCAATCAACCATTCCTGAGGTACAGCCTGGGCTGATGCTATGGTTAAATTTTCACTCTGTTCCTTGATGTTTTCAGTCGTCTCATCACAAATTTGTAGCTGCTCAGTTACGGGAGGAGTGGAGGAGGTGTCAAGCTCTTTGCTTGCAGTACAGTTTTCTCCTACTTCACTGAACAATTGTCTAGTGCCTTCGTGTGATGGTAGCTCTTCAGTCTTTTCGAGCTCGCGGGTCTCCTCTGTCTTTTGCTTTCCTTCAACGATAGAGTCATCTTTGGCAGTGTTATGGAGCAGCAGTTCATGGCGACTCTGTTGGGTGGGTTCATGTACTTTGATCTCCTGAATGGATGGAATCTCTCCTTCCTCAATTTGGTTCATGTACTCTGGGAAGGAGGAGCAGGTATATAATCCAATTCTACTACATCATCGGACGAACTGGGGTCCTTTGACGATGAAGTGACCTCTGGCCTCCTAACGGGAATCTTCTCCCTTCTTCTTCTCTTGGATGTCCGAGTTCCTCTGCTAGCTTTAGCCTTCTTCCTTTTCTCAGGCTTTTCAATTTCTTCCCTAGGTGCACTGGAAGTTCCCTCATCTTCGGAGGACTGAGAATCAAGGCTACCCATTAAGTGGTAAGTGAGCTGGACTCCTTCATGAATTAGTCGCTCAATCTGTTGATGCAACCATTGGTCTGTATATCTTGTTGAGGCTGCCATGACTGCCTCAAAATCAGTGATCGGGTCTTGCGACCAATCAACGCTTGGCAAAAGATGCCTTACTGCCTCAAATTCCCGGACTTGCAGGCAATTCCCTGAATCTGTGAGTTGATCTGGGACCCGGCGATATTCATAGAGTCACATTTGCTGCACACTCAGCCTAGAATATTCACGCCTTCGGACCTCATAGTCATCAGAGCAGTTTTTCCAATAATCTTCAACTGACTCCTTTGCTCTGTATCGCCTGCCATAGGCACTCTTTGTCAGATTGTCGTGATCAAAGCATTTCCTTGGAAAATGCTCTTGTAGGCCATAGGAGGCCAGCTCTGCGAAGGATTCCTCTGCCTGGGTGGGGGTCTTTAGATGGACAACCTGGTTGCCTATAATCATGGGGAATGCGAATCCAACTTGCTTGTTGTCTCTGAGTAAGATGTCGGTTGGATGTTACTGCCTTACGACCTCCATAAGAACTATCTTGTCGGTTGGGTACCGTGGAAGCCGGAGAGGGGCACCATCAAAGCCAGCTATCCGGATATAGGAGAACCTTGGGAACTGGATGAACCAGGCTCCATATCTCTGTACTAGAATAGTTGCTTGCTCGGAGAGCCTTATGTGTAATCCTCCCTACATGAGCCTGACCAGGCGCATTGTGAAGGCTTCATTGGCGCGCTCATACTGGCCAACTGCATAAGTCGGGTTGTTCTTTTCCCTCTGAGCTATATCTTGATAGTGAAGCTATGGGTAACAATCATATACTTTTACTTGATCAGGTCCATTCCCAATTTCACCTTTCATTATTAAACCTGGCAGTGGCTAGTTCCTAACGAACATATAGACCAAATAAGAGGTCATAGTGAAGTACTTCTTTGTCTCAAGTTCAATTAGCTGAGTGTGGATGTTGTCACTTATAATCTGGGCCCAATCAAACTTGGACTTCCCAGCGAGGACTTGCTCTGTGAAATAAAACATCCACTCTTCAAAGTAGTTGGATTTGGTAAGTCCCATAACCCTGCTGAGCAATGTGACCATGTCCCCATGCTCATTGTGAAAGTCACTTCTTGGGGTCCTTTTCCCAATTCTGATGCTTGGAGTTCTTCTCTCCTTGTACCACTCTTCATTGATCAGTGTTCTTCATCTGGCAGGATTCATATCATACGCCCCCTGCGCTTCATCTATAGTCGTGGTCGTGGGATTGTTTGGGAAGGGAATGTCGAATGCGTCGCCAATGGCTTCAAGGGTGAAATTAGTGAGGACCATGTCCTCGAGGAGCACCAATCTAGAATCTGGTTGGTAATGTCGAGCAGCCTCCACTACTAACTCATAGTTTTGCACTGCTGGGGGAAATCCTGTTGCTTGGGCAATGCCACTTTCCATCATCTGCCTAGGCCTGCCATAGGCATTAGGGGAGAAGACTCGACTTCTGAAATCTTGGATATCGATATGGCCTAGGTCAGTATCACCGACATTGTCCCAGACACTATGAACTTTTGACTCCCTCAATCCCCCTCTTTGATACTAGTACTTCATCCTTTTGACTCTACGAGGGAAATCTGATTTGGATGCTCGCGATGTCTCGGCTGTAGAAGGCGTCTTTGATGATTCTACCGCTGATTTAGGCATTTATCCTGCACAACCGGATGCGGATTACGAGGCGATAAAAGGGAAGTAAAGCGGGTTAGATAGAGAATATGCCAGCATTCAAGGATAAATTCAAAAATTGAATTGAAAAAAGCGTGATATTGTTAGCTAAAAGCTTGATTGATTTAAACATGAATAGTTATGAAGCTTTTGACTGCGGATTTATACTTACATTTTCAGGATCAATTTTCAAAACGAACAAAACCTAAGAAATTCTCCTAAGTTTGAAAATGCATTTTCTAGCTGATTCTTAGGAGTAAGTTCTGATTTCAATTGTTTTGCATGACACCTTATAAACAGAAAGATGCGATTCTCAAGATTTAAGCATTTTAATCAATTTTTTGCACAGACATCCATCCAATTTGTAAATACTTCAGACGATTGAGAGAGGTAAAGCGTACTTACCTGGTGAAAATGAATGGTGAGAAAATGCACGATTTGCCTTGCAAGAACGGATGGGAGAGTTCTGCAATTTTTTGAATTTCAACGGTTAATTTTGAATCCAAATTCTCGCGCCTATGGTTTGAAAAGAATTTGCAATCTTTAACAGACTTAGTGATTTTAATTACCTTGGTGATTTGGCGGTTTATTTAAGCGATTTCTAACCTTGGGCGATCTGTGAAAGCTCCTACCTCCACACTTCTGCGTTGTTGCTACTTAGTGAGATTTTCGCAGATGGAAAGGGGAGGTTTCCGCAATTTTGAATTTCAACTGTCAACTTCAATCTAAAAAAAAAATGCAACTCACACCCGCCCTATTGGAAAATTCGGGGTTTTTAGAACCTTTGCAAGTTTACAAATTTACAACTTCGCCATAGCCGCCGAACTTCGGCATTCCTAGAGGATTTGAAAACTTAGAAACCCAAACACTTCGTAATAATCACGATCCACAGAGCTTTCATACGATTTGCAAAGTTTACCTAAATCGCGACCTCTCCTTGGTATGTAAACTTCGAACTTCCAGTTACCTTTGCGAGCTTAAACTTCGAACTATCTACCATCGTCTCCCCAAATCGCTCATTTTCAGACCCTTAGGGCATTTCGCCAAGTTTAAAACATTGAGCATGGTTTACTCTTCGGCGATTTTCGGACTTCCTCTAAATAATTGCGCATATATCTTACTCCTTAGTATATAATGTCAGAATTTCCTAATAGCTTTGACTAGAGCATAAGCTTGCTTCTCAATATTTGGGTATCTCAACTCAGCCTCTTTCAGCAGAGTGCTCATGAACACTATCGGGTGCTCTCCCTCCTCTTCCTTTCGCTGAGTCAAAATTGTTGCACAGGTGTGTTCAGAAGCAAAAGAATATATGTAGAATGGCCTTAGGTAGTCTGGGCTCACCAAAACTAGCGCCTGGACAATAGCTTGTTTGATCTCCTCAAACGCTTTTCTAGTTATCGGGGTCCACTCTATCTTAGCATCTTTCTTAAGCATGTCGTTGAGCGGGCGAACTATTTCGGCAAATCCAGTTATAAATTTTCTAACAAAATTTATTTTCCCGAAGTATGATTTAAGTTCCTTTTTGCTTGCAGGGAGATTGATTTGCAATATGGCTTTGATTCTATCAGGGTCAATTGAGATCCCCCTTTCTGAAATAACATGACCGAGAAGCTTACCTTCGGTCACTCCAAACATACAATTCTTGGGATTAAGAGATATCCCGAACTAGCGACAACGCTGAAAAACTTTTCGCAGATCAAGCACATGGTCTGCCCTTTGCTTGGAGAAAAATGTCAAGTCATCCATATAGATAATGATGCACCAGCCTACAAGATCCTTAAATGCGATGTCCATGGCGCGCTGAAATGTGGCTCCTACATTGATCAAACCAAAAGGCATCCTTCTGTAGGCAAATACCCCCCATTTGGTAGTGAATGTGGTCTTCAGCCGATCTTCATACTCGACCATTACCTGATTGTACCCAGAATAACCGTCTAAGAAAGACATCATCTGGGATCCATTGACCATTTGCAAGACTTCATCAAGTGAAGGCAGCGGGTAGTTGTCCTTTTCTGATGCTCTGTTCAAATTGCGGAAATCAACACATAATCTGATTTCACCACTCTTTTTCCTCACGGGAACTAGGTTAGCGACCCAGGTAGAATGTCGTACTGGAAAGATGATGCGAGCAGCTAGTAATTTTTGTACTTCTTGATAGATTAAAGGCTCGAGGAGGGCATTCACTAGCCGTTGCCTCTGTCTGAAAGGTTTTGAGTCTGGCCTAAGGGGTATGGTATGAGTTATCACTGAAGTGTCATAAGTTTTGAGATCCTCATACCCCCAAGCGATGATATCTGGGAATTCTCTCATGTTCTTGAGGATTTCGTCTCTTTCCCGAGATGTACATACCTTGCCGATCAGCAAGTTCTTTTGATTCCCTTGCGTGCCAATGTTGATCTTATCGCAAGCGCCTCCTTCAAAAGTACCCTCCTTGCGAGATTTGAGCTGGTCCCAGTCGAAGATCCTTTCTAACTGGACCATACCTCTAGGAATGGTATTTGTCCTAAGATTCAAGACTCCTTCTATGTCGATCTTGGCTTCCTGAGGTTCTTCCTCGTCAATAACCTGTGTTGCAAACACATCTGAGCTTGTAATGAAGTCAATGATGTGCTTATCATCATCGAACACCTGAAAATTATTGATATTGTCCGAAACAAATGGGACTGATGTCAACTCTACTGTAAATTTCTTTAAACTTTGCATCGACAGAGGCTCGAGCAAACTTGTGGCCTGTGCTAGTGAATCAGCAACCTGATTCTGTGATCTGAAGATGGCATTGATGTTGAAAGCATCAAAACTCTCAATCATATCCCACACACGGTTGCGATAAATGTTGAGTCTTTTATCATGGCATGTGTATTGTTTTCGAACTTGCTGGACCACCACCTCTGAATCTCCGAAACAGTGTAAGATTTGAGCTCCCTTCTTGATGGCTAGCAGCAAACCGTGAATCAAAGATTCATACTCTTCTATGTTGTTAGTACAGTGAAACTGTAATCAGTAGGAGGCCAAATAGGTTTCACCGGTAGGACTAATAAGCTCCACCCCGGCTCCAGCTCCTCGCTTGGATTTCGAACCATCAAACCTTAAAGTCCAAGTCTGATTTAAGCTGGCAACCGTACTGGTTGCGATTGTTAGACTTGCTATTTCGTTCTCTTCGTGCTCAGGGGGCCTCCTTTCAGGAATCTTGGGGGAAGCAGTGTCTTCTGGCCTAAGAGTGTGGGTTTCCAGCACCTCTGAATGTCTCTTCCATACTTGATTTAATGTTGTTCTGCATAATGAACATGTTATTTCTGAATGGGCGGCATTGTGAACTCTGCACCAGCCGGTTAAAAGTAAATCCGTAATAGAATCTTGACGGTTTAGATGCTGCATCTGCTCCGTGTATTTGCAGAAAAAATCTTTAAAACTGCTAAATAGCTGATTTTCTTCTTGCGGTGGGATTTCTTCTGCATCACGAACCTTCACAATTCATCTCAACACAATTGTGTTGCAGGCAAAACGAGTATCAACAACTTGTTTGAAAATCAAAATTAAATGAGCTAAATTTACAAAAATAAAAATAAAAAATTTATTAAAATTTTTACTAAAGTGAAACACATTTAACTTACCTTCACTAGCTCCAATTTTCAGAATGTTCAAAATATCCTTGTGACATATGATGTTTAGTGATGAACATTTGGATCTCTTTTGGCTCAACTTACACCTATTTGATCCAATCAATTTTGGTGCCAATTTTTTGTAGCATAAGGCTGAGGTAGTGGATAGCACAAGGTGTCAAAATGTGTGAACAGCACTCCTCAACTATTAACCCAACTGCTCCACAATTTTTGGCATTGTCTGTTATTACTTACACAACATTTTGAGGGCCCACTTCCTTAATGGCTTGAAAAAGAATATTAGCAATAAATGTGCCATCTTTCACCTCCCCTTTGTAATGACCCCTTTTTCCAAGTGATCATCTAGTAGATTCATCTAGCCTATTTTTATTCCTATAGGCTATGATGAGATATAATAAAGGAATGAAATAAAATTAATTATTTATAAAGTTGTCCCATAAAAAATAAACCTTAAAGATAATTTTATTTCAATTAATTTAATTAAAATGACTCAAATAAAAATAAGTATTATAAAGTCACTTTATTAAATAAAGTATTTCTTTTAGAGTCCTTTAGGAGGTTAAATCAAATTCTTGTCAAAAACTCAGCTGGGTCTTTATAAGGAGATGCTGGCAAGTCATTTGGCATCCATTTTGGACTTGTTATGTTCTAGAGAATCTCTTGGAGAGCTTGTGTTTGTAGTTTCAGCATGCCCTAGGATGGAAACCCTTGGGTCTTTGGTGGATTGGATGAAAACCCAGCTCCATCATTCAAGTAGATTCACTTTAGAATTCACAATTGGGCTTCATTGTTCGAAATTTGTTAAGTCTTTTTAAAATGACAAATTTCTAACATTGGGAGTTTTAAGAAATTTTACAAAGAAGTAGAGTTATGGGGTAAATTGGATGCAAAAATGAGTATTTTCTGTGTTAATTCCAGTCTTTCATTGGGGCGATTTCCCTACTAGCTGGCAATTGGATGATGGATGATGGATGGGAGATGGGCATTTGAATTTTAAGGCTATTAGGAACAATTGCAGCAGCTGATTATATTTATTTTGATTTTATGATCAATTGCTGGGCATTGTGAAAGGAAGGCCATTGGAAATATATGCCCTATAAATGCGATTTCAAAGGTTGATGCCTTATCACCATAGCTATGCGAATAAGCTGAACATATCAGGGTTTTTATTGACCCTAGGCAGGGGCAATTTAGCTCAGATTTCCTTGCTAGCGCTGAAGATAGAATGATACAAGGCATGAGTTCTGTAGCACGTTGGATGATGAATGCAATTATATTGGGGTCTGATCGAAGCCCTTATTGGATCACATGCACTCTCTAAGCACATATCACACTTCTGGAGGTCGTGGACATCAGTTAAGGCACTCCTTTTGGCCAAATGGTCAAGGTTAGCATTCTGAAATTTATTTCCGCATATTGTGAAAAACTCTAGAATGTACTTACATCTCTTTGGACAGTCAATAATTGAAGAAAATTCATAATTCATCAAGTCAGATACGTCTGAACTCTAGAATTTACTTACATCTCTTTGGACAGTCAATAATTGAAGAAAATTCATAATTCGTCAAGTCAGATATGTCTGATCTCTATTACAAGTTTTATGAGTTATCATTGTCTTGAATCTCTTGATCATTGAATTGTTAAGTAGTTATTCTCATATTAAGATACATTGTTATATATGTATACATTTCAGAGTTTTCATAAGGCATTGCACATCTTACAAATCTGAAAACAAACAAAATAAACACTTACAATCATCCGACTCATCTCTTGCAAATTATTTGACCGAACTCCCTAAAGGAAGAGTGCCGAAATTGGGAAATATCAGTAGAGATTTTCCAAACCCTGAACATTCCAACTTGATATGTTAAAAATCATCTAAAAATCAGGGAGGGTGGGCCTTCTGGTTCTTCTACAATCTATCAAAGCACTTTGGGATCTTTTCTCCATTCCCCTTATTTCTTTCCCCTTTTTTAGATTTTTCTTGTCATTGTGGGAATTAGAGGTGCAGGATCTATCAATAAGTTTCCTTTTCTTTTTATCATCCTTGCCTTGGTTTTCAACAGGACCTAACTTGACCAATTCTAGGCCAAACCGAGAAAAGAGAGGATTATAACAGTCCATAATAGGCTTACTTTCATCAATTTCACCTTAGACAATTACTGTTGATCAACAAGAGGATCTTCTAACAACAATTGGGAGGAATTGGAGGAATACCTGGACATTCTAATAGAATCAACCGTGGCCTTTATGGATTCAAGAGACAATTGATGGGCAATCTTAGGAGCAGGAATAGCCAAACTCTTCTTAGAGTCTTGGTGAGGATCCAATCTGGCTGAAGCTAGGTGCAAGTGGCCTTAATAACAAAAATATCTCCATCAAACAGGGGATTGATAAGAGAAAGATGATTATTATCAACATGAGGACCAGAGTTAGGGGGAGAACCAACAAGAACAAAGAGTTCGAATTCCATAACTTGGTCTGACACTCTAAGTTTAGGTATTTGAGAATTTTTCTCTCAGTCCTACTAAGTTTATCCTCATTAACCTTAGGCACATCATTGATAGACCCCACCGATTTAGGCACCATTTTAGGACATTTTTTCCTAAGGTGGCTATTTTTCTTATAGAGAAAGCAAGCATTTAAACTACTCGGTAGCTCAATTTCACATAGCACACAATTATTATCCAATTGAATTGAAATAACCTCCAAAATATCAACAAATAGAAGGAGAGAAATCAAAACTTGGGCATTCAAATGAGGAAGAGTGTATCTAGATTCCTCAACTTGGAGGGCATTACCCAAAGGGAGTACAATTTGTGGGATAAATTTCCACAAATGCAAAGGAACATTCTTAATTTCCATCCAACAGGGAGCAGATATAGCCACAACATCATCAAATTTATCCTCAAGGGATCAAGGAATTGCCCTGAACATGGACTGCCCAAAATTCTATTTTTAAAACTATTCTGCATAGCATGACTGTGAAAAAAAAAAAAAAAACCCACCCTTTTGAAGCATTCTGTAAAACAGGACATAGATTCCTAGTTTTTTACCCTATACATTTGCAATCCAATCATCAAATAAAATTCTTGATGGGAGAGCATTCAAGTCAAGACACACAAAGAACATGGCAATACTTCTGAGCTAAGTCACAGGATATGGCGATTTTCATGGATGAGGTTCGAACTTAATCGAATTTCAAACTTCTATAAAAAAAATCGAATTTCAAACTTCTATAAAAAAAATCGAATTTAATCGAATTTCCTCTATAAAGCACTGCTATCCGCCTTTAAACACAACTCAGCTGGTCGTGGGTATTCTTTGTATATGCTTTGTATCTATTGGGTCATGGGTGTCTGTAATTGTTGGATCGCCCTCGGATTTTCTCCAACAAGGGTCGCTATTCTGATAATTTATTAGAAGTATACATATATTTAAAAATAAACAAAATTATAGAAGACGAATTTTATCCAAATTTTTTTTCAAATTTTTCCCTTGTCGAATTTCATCCGAATTTCATGGTTGTCGAATTCGAATTCGAATTCGAACCTTGTGACTTAGCTTCTAAGTCTAGATTCCTTTGAACTAATAGCTTGCAACATATTGGAATTAGGAGAGGCTTGAAAGGAACTTGGCAAAAGCAAGAGCCTTACCACTTTCTCTTGGTCCATCATTTCCACTTTCAAAGATGCCTCCTACTAACACTCCAGCTGCCCAAGGCCCCATAGGTAATCCATTTCCAACTACTTCAAAAGCAACCAGAGATGGGAGCAGACCACCTTCATGGTATGACTGGAGAGCCTCCTTATATGAGGGTTTAGGATACACAGATTTAGAAACCAGAATTTCAGAGACTAATGCCGGTGAATTATCCTCAGTCTCCTTATTACCACCACCCACCGATTCATTGGATACATCGTCGCTCAAATTCTTCATCGCCTATCAATTGGTATGAGGGAGGAGGGATACACAATAAAGAGTGCATTACAAGCTCCTTGCCTCCAAAATCAGGAAAAAAGAAAAACAATGAAAGGTATGGCAGATGGAAGTAAAAAATAAAAAAATAAAAAACTTTCAAAATCAAGCTGGAAACCATAGAACCCAATAAAATCAAAGCCACCCAAAGAATTCTTTCCAAAAACAAATGAAACAATCTAGAGCACAAACCAAAACTAGAAAATAAAGGAACAAGAGAACTAAGAGCACCAAGAGCGACGAAGAGAACTAATTTGAGATCCTTGAGCGATTGTAGAAGCACCTAGAGGCAGAGATTAGAAAATCGCCCGAAACTCACCAAACTCGGCGAGTCTGAGCCCGAGACATGCTCGCCGAGTCTCTAGAGCTCGAACTCGGGCTCAGCCAAGCTAGACTCGCCGAGTTGGCAAGTTTGGCAAAAACTCGCCAAACTCGGCAATTCCCGTGCCTGGGACTTGGTCGGCGTTTAGCTTAAAGAAAGACCAAAAAAATACATTTTTAATAGATTTTTCAAGTCTGTTTTTTTGTTTAATTATCTCCTACCTCTAAAAGTGAACTTCCTTTCATTCACTTGCAAAAATAGGAGGAGTAAAGTGAATTGGGAACAAAAACAAGGGCACATAGAAGAAAAACCAGCAAGGAGGAAGCTAAAGTTTTCTTCAATCTATCACATTGGGGCTGCATTGTGTTTGGATTTGGTGCATCAAGAGTTGGATAGGAAGAGTTTGCAGCTCATTTCAAGCTTGTTGTAAGAGTTAAGATTGAATTTTCAAAGATTCTTTTGTTTCTTGTATGCAAAAATTCCATTTTCTATTAATTTATTTTGAAAGTTTTACATTTTCTTCCAAAATGTTTTGTATGTTTGTATATAGTATGTAGTATGAAGTTTTACTATGTAGGGTTGTATGTAGGGTTTGTAAATTTATTTATTTTTATAAGTAGGGTTTGACAAACCCTACAATTTTATTTTATTTTTAAATTTACAAACCATACCTTAGTTTTTTTTAATGTATGTATTAATTTCATTTTGTATTTGTAATGTTTTATTGCAGCAAACTTCACTTTCTTATTTGCCTCAACTTCAAGTTTCACAAAACTATCCTACAATGTCTACTTCAACTTCTAGACCCCCCATTAGAAAAGACCTTGCTTGGAAATATCACAAGGATTTTCCAGGGCAAGGAAAGGGGCAAACAAAATGTACATTTTGCAAAACAATATTCCATGGAGGTATATATACACTGAAATACCATATTTCTCGTGTGCATGGACATGATGCCGAACCATGCCTAAAACCACTCCCTGAGGCCGTACATGATTGTTATGTAATGGTTGAGGAAATTGAAAGGAAAAAGAAGCAAAAGGAGGATTGAGCGGCTATTGGGAGAGAGGCAACTTTAGGAAGAGGGACACAGTTAGGTTGTGTTGGAGGCCCTTCTTCCTATTGATGTGTCTTTTGTACACGTGCGAACACAGAATAAAATACCAAGGTATCTTATCCTCTCTTGAACAAAGTTTCCCAACTGCTGAAGATCTCGCTGAAGGATCAGCCGGAGTAACTCCAAGGTTCTTGTATGTAGGGTCTCTACGTGTGGATAAGCTCTTTGCGGTACAATGTGATTTTGCTGGAATCACAAGGGGACTTACATTCGACGACCTGAACGTCTGATTTGCTTTGGATATTGCTGGAACGTGAGATTTTACTGGTCCTAGATTTTGAAAAAAAAAAGGAAAAAGGGTAAGGGTTGAAACGGGATCTATTTCTAATACTAAGAATGTAAGAGCAATGAATGACCTTTGATGAAATTTTAACTAAGTCTTGCTTTGACATCCCAGGACCATCTCCACAAGGTTAGTGCGATCTTCTGAGGAAAGCTTTATAATGTTCAGATCACCGCTACAAGCATGGAAACCATCAGGCTGAGGCATATCAATGAAGAAGCGACAATTGAAGTTAAGCTTAAGCTGAATGATTCTAGTTGACTACACAAGGCAATTCTGCAATCAACAAACTGCTAGTAGTATGGATATACATATTTCACCATCGATCATACACATTTCTTCCACTCATCTAATAACATGAAATCAAATTTGAGAAGTATAGAGACCATGCAAATTGTTGAATCAACCCATAGAATTCACCATTTCTTCAATGAAGTTTACAAGTCCTTTACAGCAACATCTTGGCAACAATCTTTGCCTTCTCTTTCTACTCTACTCTAACTATTTCCTATTCTCTGACTATTCACTATTATCTATTCTCTATCAACCAACTATTAACTATTAGCTAACTATTAACCCCTACCTATTAGCTTGCCATTCTCTATTAACCCCTACAAAATGAAGAGCTTGAGCCTTTTATAATACTCTCAATACAATTCAATAGCTCAGATCAATTTGAGATCAATGCCCGAGATTTTACAATGAAAACCCTAATTAGGGTTTGTTACAACAAACTCAATTCTGGCCAATGAAATAATTGCATTATTTGGACACATGTCTTCTCTGGAATATTCGACCAATGGATAACCGAGGTAGGTACATCGAAGTTAGTGTCATCTTTGATGAGTCGGGTACATTGAATTTGGACACGATGTGGTGGACCAATCTGACTGGAGGAGTGATGACTGGGATGCCACCTTGTCTGACACTTGTAACTTGGTAGATATTCAATTTGATGATGCTGAGAAGATAATTTTAATTAACTCTTCTAAAACTATCTGCTTCTTCAGCAGACCCTTGCTTTAACCTCCTTTGTCTTTGATGTGCAGGATGGATGGTGTACCTTTCCTTGAAATCCTGGACTGGAAGAGGTCGTCCTTGATGATGATGGATTGGAAGAGGTCGTCCTTGCCCTGGCCTGGTCTTCTTTCATCTGCAAAACAAACCATAAGATGGCTAAGGACACATAATATATTTATTCTAACATAGCATTTTCTACCTTAAATCACCAACAAGAAGACATCAAAATGAAGTTTGCTCAAGATTCTTTCCAGGGACAGGCTCCATAAGAATTTCGCCCTGGACCCTTTGGAAGGGTCAGGAGCGAATTTTAAATTCCTGGCTCAAATTCTTCTCACTTTGTGACCGTACTTGCTTAGATACATGCCCAAGGATGCCCTCATTCTCAACCAACACCAAGCTTGATGTAAATTTGGGGGAAAATAGAGGTTTTAAGAATTTCGCTTTGGACCCTTTGGAAGGGTCAAGAGCGAAATTCAAGTTTTAGGTCACAAATCTTCATTTCCTTCACTTCAATTTATCTTGCAGGGCAAAGCAACATCATTTCAAACTCAACCACGCCTTAGGACTCAAATCCTTGACTTGACACAAGGAGGAATAGGTAGATTGAAGAATTTTGCTCTGGACCCTTTGGAAGGGTCAGGAGCGAAATTCAAGTTTTTGCTCAAAATTTGCATTTTTAATGGTCAAAAATCTTTCCAAGGCATTCCAAATGGCTTCTCTCACCCTAGTCTCGGCCTGACTTCACTCAAAATTTGGAGAAAAGGATGGTTTTAGTGTTTTTCGCTCTAGACCCTTTGGAAGGGTCAGGAGCGAATTTCTCTCTATGCTTGTTTTCCCTCACTCAACTCCATTTCTTTCACTTTCTATACTTGGAATCTCATCCTTGGATCCCTCTCCCATGCTTGCAACATTTTGTTTGACCTCAAAATGACTAGAAAAAAGAATTTCGCTAGGAATCATGGCCAGGGACAGGACCTATAATGAATTTCGCCCTGGACCCTTTGGAAGGGTCAAGAGCGAACTTCTTCCTCTAGCCCAAAATCATCATTATTGGAGACAACAATCCATTCAAGGGCAATCTCAAGGGCTTCTACGATCTTTATCTAGGCCTGGCTTGGCACAAATATGAAAGGAATAGATGGATTTTAGAATTTCGCTCTAGACCCTTTGGAAGGGTTAGGAGCGAAATTCATGATTTGGCTCAAATCCTTCAAATTTGATAATCACTGGCAAGTCAAAGTCACACCTAAGGACACTCCCAATCCTATTTTACCTTGAACCACCCTAGACTTGGCATAAAATTGAGGGAAAAGAGAGGTTTGGAGAATTTCGCTCTGGACCCTTTGGAAGGGTCAGGAGCGAAAATCTCATTCTAGGCTTGATATTTCATTTTTTTATTGCTTTCCATCATCCCTCAAGGCAAGAACATGTCTATCCTTCTTCCAACATGTCTTGGACACTAAGAACTTGACCTAACAAGGAAGATAATGAGGTCCATGAAGATTTTCGCTCTGGACCCTTTGGAAGGGTCAGGAGCGAAAATCATGCTTTAGGCTTGATTCTTCTTCTTTTCAACTCCAATTTCTTCTGGGAGGCAAACATAGACCATTCTCCTTGCATCTCCATCTTGGTCTTGACTTTGGCTAAAGGGAAAATGAGTGTTTTCAAGAATTTTGCTCTAGACCCTTTGGAAGGGTCAGGAGCGAAAATCTTGTTTTAGGCTAAAATCCTCCATTTCTTCCACCTCTAGTCATTTCCTTAGGCAAAAATATGTCTAACACTTCCACACATGCCTTAGAAACTAGGAAATTAGTCTTGACAAGTGAGAATTTGAGGTTTATAAGGATTTTCACTCTGGACCCTTTGGAAGGGTCAGGAGCGAAAATCTTGATTTAGGCTAATTTCCATCATTTTGTAGTCTTAAACCTTCTCTCCAAGGCAAACATGTATCCAAGTCTCCTCAACTATGCCTCAAAAATCCAAAACTTGGCCATATGAAAGAGCAAAATAGAGGAAAAGATGAATTTCGCTCTAGACCCTTTGGAAGGGTCAGGAGCGAAATTCATGTTTTGGTCGAAATCCTCCATTCTTCCACATTCTATCACCTCAAAAGGTAAAGACATATCATTCTCCTTCCAACTACGCCCAAGGAACTAGGTTGGTAGTCTAAGCAAGGACGCAAATGAGGCTTATGAAGAATTTCGCTTTGGACCCTTTGGAAGGGTCAAGAACGAAATTGAAATTCACTCTAGACCCTTCGGAAGGGTCAGGAGTGAAATTTGACATTTTAGCCTCTCCGTCAGGATCATTTTATGGAATATAACATTTAAGTATAAGAAAGAAGAAAGATTTAAGTTATATTCCATATATACTGTCAGGATGTTTGAGAGTGGTTTCGGGCCTCTAGGAGTTATAATGCAAATTCTAGTTTTTGGAGGATTCTTCAATTTTCCAGACTTAGTCAAATTTCAGGATCAGGACATTCCAGACTTAGCCAAATTTCAGGGCATTTGAAGATCAGGATGACATTCCAGACTTCATCACTCACCAACTTGACCTAACTCGGACCTTCAAAGATGATATTCACTCACCAAGCAAGGCACAATTAGCAACAAGAGCAGAACTAGGCCCTAAGGAAGACTCTCAAAGAAACCCTAATTCTAGGGCCCTGGGGACTCACCCTCACTCAAGCAGAGCCTGCCATCCTAGTGATCCCTTTGGCAACACTCAAAATGCAAAGGCTAACAAACAAACCCTAAAAACCCAGAAAGCAAACCCCAAAAAGCAAAAAAGTAGGGGTCCCCATTTGCAATGGGGCGATGTTTGAATACATCACAACACTTCCTTACCTCCATATCGTCCCACTCAATTTGCTACTGTTGGTGTTGGTGCTTCCACTTCTACTTCTGTAAGTGGCAGTGCCACTGCCACTTCTCATGTTCCTAGCACTAATAGTTGTAGTGGGAGTGCTAGCATTGGACCTAGGATTCGTAAATCTAGGTTGGATACCTTCTTTGTGCCTCGCACTACTCCTGGGTCCTAACAATCGCTTGAGAGCATGGGTTGGAACAAGGAGGTCCATGATGCCGCTAAAATGGCAGTTGGCAGGTTTTGGGTCTACGGCAGTGTTCCATTCTTTACAACCAGGTGAATGTTTTATGTTTGATTGTTTTAATTTTTATACTTTGATTCTTTGTTTTATTTTTTCTCGTACATACGTAACTTATCTCATTTAATTTATTTGTGACAGGTCTCCTTATTGGCAAGAAATGGTTGATGCCCTTACCATATGTGAGGCGGGGTTCAAAGCCCCTTCTGAGTCTGATTTGAGGGGACCCATTTTGACTCAATTGGCGAATGATGTGAAGAAGAAATTAGGTGAACAACGCCAGATATGGAGCACTAAAGGTTGCACCATCATGACTGATGGTTGAACGGATAGGAGAAATAGAACTCTCCTTAATTTTCTTGTTTCTTCCGCAGGTGATTAATTAATTTTAGTTTCATTTAGTCATTAATTTTTTATTTTTTATTTAATGATTTATTGAATGATCATTGATCTTGCTTTATTTTTTTATTTCAGGGGGAAAAGTTTTCATCAAGTCCATTGATGCCTCCACCCATTGCAAGAATGCCACCTACCTATGTGAGCAAATAGAGGAGGTGATTGATGAGGTGGGTGAGAACGTGGTACAGGTGGTGACCGACAATGCAGCAAATTATGTTGCTGTAGGTAAACTTTTGATTACAAACTAATTTTGTTTGCAAATTAATTACTATTTTGTAACTTCATTAATTACAATACAACAAATTATGTTGCTGCAGGTAGACTATTGATGGAGAGGCACCCATCTATAGTTTAGACTCCATGTGTCGCCCATTGCATTGACCTTATGTTGGAGGATATTGGAAAACTCCCATGGGTCAAGAGATGTGTAGAAAGGGCGAGAAATTGTGCAAATTTGTATATAATCATTCATGGGTGTTGGCTCTTATGAGACAATACACAGAGCAGAAGGAGTTAGCTCGTCCAAGAATCACAAGATTTGCCACAAACTTCATCACATTGCAGTCCATGCTTCGTTGTAAGTCGGCCTTGAGACGTATGATTGTTGGTGCGGAGTGGTCTTCCTCATCCTATGCTGCCACCCCTGCAGGGAAAGATATGGCAGACTGCATTTTTTATGAGTGAGACTTTTGGGTCCCTTGTGATGAGATAGTGAAGGTAAATTTTTTATAAATTCTACAATTTAACTTTTTGTTTTATAACTTATTCATCATATTCTCTTATTTGCTCATTTTTCTAAATTAAAAAATATTTTCAATTTTGCAGTTTGTTAAGCCCTTGGTGGTTTTGTTGCGAGTTGCGAATGGAGAAAAGTCCGCAATGGGCTACATATATGAGTGCATGGATAGGGCGAAGGAGGGCATCAAATCCGTCTATGAAGGAGATGAGAGCAAGTATGGTCCCATTTGGGAGATCATTGATAGGAGATGGCATCATCAGCTTCATAAGCCCATCCATGCAGCAGCCTATTATCTGAATCCGGCATTCCCTTTTATCCCTTCTTTCAAGGCTAAGGTGGAGGTCCTTAATGGGCTATACTCGATCATGGAGAAGATGGCACCTGTCGGTACTACTCAGACAAAGCTTATTCGAGAGCTACAGTTGTTCTCAAATGCACAAGGGGAGACCTTCTCTCGTCCTATCACCAAAGAAAGTAGGACAACTATGATGCCAGGTAAAAATAAATTGTAAGGCTTAATTTTAGTTTTATTGTATATTGTTAAATGAGTTTATGAGTGAGACTGATTTTATTTTTTTTTCTCATTTCAAACTCAGATAATTGGTGGAGCTTTTTTGGCCCAATGACACCAAATATTCAGAAGTTGGCCATTCGCATCTTGAGCCAACCATGTAGCGCATTTGGTTGTGAGCGCAATTGGAGTATGTTTGAGCACATACACTCCAAGAGGCGCAATAGATTATCTGTGGAGAAGATGAATGATCTCGTCTTTGTTCACTACAACCTCTGCCTAAAAATGAGAAAGAATGCATTAGCTGACATCTCTCCTATCATTCTAGATGAGGTTGATCCTGATGCAGAGTGGGCCACTGAGACAGATCTTGCGGCTGTCTTTAGTGATGATGACACTAATTGGATCGACCAAGTAGATATAGAGGCTGAGGTTGTAGCCATGGCAAAGGAGGAGCGGAGAGCACGAGTAGAGACAAGAGATTTAGAGGCAGATACTGATAGTGACACAGATGTTCCTGATGTTGGTGAGCATGGCATGGTGTCACGGGGAGCGGCTATGGCTGCCGAATCATCCAAGACCTACCTTAGACGCCTTTGCAGGGGGTCGGGGCCAGAGGGTGCACGCTCCTCTAAGCCATAGGCTTGTAGTTGTATTTACCTTTGGTATTTGTGTGGAACATTTGATGATGATCATATGATGACATGGATTTTTTATTCCATGAGTCTTGTAATATTGTATACATTTGACAATATTTATATATCTATGTTTGTTATTTCCTTCAACTACAATTTGTTTGCCACATATGGGTAAACGATTAAATGCAAAACGTAAATGCACAGAACATAATGGAAATATATTAAAGAACCAGTTTTTGTATTAATTCAACAATCCATGTACATCAAGTGCTTATAACATTACACCCAGATAAGACTATGATGATACTAAGAAGGAAAGGTATGCAATATATAATACCCGAAGGGGTGCGACCAACTGCCCTTCAGGACGACTAACTGACTGTCGTAACTCATAATTACCGACAACAACATAACATGACTTAATAATATGCAGGTTCTACAGTGCCTGACGGGATCCTCCTTCCTGTCGCCGGTGAATTTCGATAGCTTCTGCCTATTGGCCATTGATGGGGGTTGTGTCCTCGGAGGTGGCTGTGTCTGTGGGGGTTGTGTCCCCGGAGGTGGCTGTGTCCGTCGTGCACCCGCGCCACTCCCTCTGGCGCCGGTGGTGTTTCTTGCTTGAGTGACTGGGGGTACAGCGTTTTGTACCCGCGTGCTTGGTGTGATGGGTCCCAAGAGGGGGTCCTGTCTGTGATGTGTCTGTGCCTCCTCCGCACCTACGGTCGTACGGTTGCCCTCCCCTCCATTCTCACCCTCGTCCTCTGCTCGCTCCGTTCGGTGGTCCTCCATACGCGGTGTAAGGGATAAGTTCCTGAACTGATCCCGGGTCTCTTCGACTAGATTCCTTCGTAGCCTTGTTTCCTCCAAAAACTCTTCATGGCTTCTCACCCTACGGTGTTCTGGCGACGCGTAGAAATTTTCTTCGGCTTCTGCACCCTTCGTGACACCTCCTTGGTTCCCTCCGGGCAACCCTTCAGCAGGTCGTCCTTCGGCAAGTTGTCTCAGCCTCCGTCTACGTTCTACTTGTTTTTCCAGAATCAAGACCCTTTGTGTGGCCTCCCACACCTCACTTTTTGCCTTCTTATTTCTATCTTTGTTTAATAGGTTGGGCATTAATTCCCGTACATCTCCATAAATGGCAACAACACATAAAAATAGAACACTTCTTTATTAATTCATCCCGTCGGATACAATTTGTGTCAATAGTAAGACACCATTATTATAGAATGTTCTTTATTCCTCCTGGAGGTTCAAGGTTCAATTTCCCCTTGGCCTCGTGCCATCACGCTCCGCTTCCCAGCGACGACTATTTTCTTCGTACTGTTGGACGACTTGTTGGCGTCACTCCTCACGGGCAATCTCCTCCAGGTGAGTTCGTTGTGCTAGTGATGCCTGTGCAAGCAACCGAGGGAGGTGGTTCATCAACCGATTCGCTGCGGGGCTAACTTCCAGTGCGATCCACACTGCACTTGTTGGGATGTCAGCCTCCGTGGCCTCCCTTCGGACATAGGTCTCGATGGCCACCTGAAGCAGGATTGAGAATTCCCTCGTTGCAGTGTCTTCTCCGTCGTAGAGCTCTGTTTGCGCGTTGTCGGCCTCTGGGTTAATCTCACCAACGGGTAGGCCCATCGTGTCCGTGCGCCATCCGCTCCTTCCTTTCCCGAGGATGTCTAGACAACGGCGCCAAATGTTTGCCACATATGGGTAAACGATTAAATGCAGAACGTAAATGCACAGAACATAATGGAAATATATTAAAGACCAGTTTCTGCATTAATTCAATAGTTCATGTACATCAAGTGCTTATAACATTACACCCAGGTACGACTATGATGATACTAAGGAAAGGTATGCAATATATAATACCCGAAGGGGTGCGACCAACCGTCGCGTCCAACTGCCCTTCGGGACGACTAACTGACTGTCGTAACTCATAATTATCGATGACAACATAACATAATATGACAACATGACTTAATGATTATTCCTGGCAACACAATTTGTGTTTATGCTTACGTGATTGATGTATACTTGTGTATGTAATCAAATGAGCCGAGTTTGATGATGTTATTGTGTCTTTAAGGTGTATTCAATAAAGGGTGCATGAAACAAGTTTTAAATCTTTAAAAATCTCCAAATTTCTTGAGTTTTTCACTTTCCCGAGTCTAGCCGAGTCTAACTCCGAGTCCCGAGTCCGAGTCCAAGCCGAGTCCGAGTCCTATTTCTTTGCCTAGAGGTGAAATGGAGATGACCATTCACCTCCAAGAGAGTTTCTGCAGTCACCTTCAATTTTTGAGTTTCCCAACTTTATTCATTTTAAATTAAACATGTTATAGATTCCTAGAAGAATAAAAACAAAACAAAATTTAAAACAAAACAAGAGAATTCATTCATTAAAAAGATTAAGTAAATAAAAAACCAAAAACTTGAAAAAACCCTACCCCTTTTCTAGAAATCTTCTTCTACGATCTCCTTGGCAAAAATGAACTTTTGCAAATGTGTGGGAATAGAAAACCAACAAGTTTAGAATGTTTACTAATCAATCTTCAACTCTACTCATGCAATGGCAAGAGAAAAAAAGTTCAGCAACGATGGATAATATTTTTTTATTTTCATTCACAATATGAGAAACGAGTTTGTTTTTGTCTTTGAGATGTCATGAATACTATGTTTTAGGGTTTGGGGGGGCAAATTTTGCCTTTTGGTCCATATTAGAAGTTAATTTTTTTGTAAAAAATTTAAAAAGTGGCCAAATTTGTCTCTTGGGAGCATGTACCTGCCAAATTTGCTACGAGAATGCCCAAGTTTGTCCTAGGCAGACTTACAAGTGAATAGTAGGACCCCGGGCAGCTCCAACAGCAAATCAGACCCAAACTAGGGTGCAAAGCCCAGCGGATCAGAAACATATTTAAAAATAAATAAAATATTATTTTATTTCCTCAAAAAAGA
This sequence comes from Cryptomeria japonica, assembly GCF_030272615.1. NCBI lineage: Eukaryota > Viridiplantae > Streptophyta > Pinopsida > Cupressales > Cupressaceae > Cryptomeria > Cryptomeria japonica. The sequence continues at coordinate 540,571,046 of NC_081406.1, forward strand.
TATATGTGGAGTTTTTTTTGAAAAAAGGTTACACATGCTTTTTGAAACAATTCCTTTTATAAGAATGAACATGTGTTCTTCTTCTCTTGAGAACAAAACCCTCTCAATTTTTAAAGCTTTAAGGATGAAAACCCTCTTGGTTTTTAGTTAGTCTCATTCAAAGATTGACAATACGCTTCAATGAGTTCTTAGTTTCAATACTTCAATTTTTTGCATGCAAGATTTTCCGCATTTGTTTTTAGTTTTCAATGCTCTCAGTTATTGTTTCAGTTTGGAGTGTTGGAGTATATTATTATCATTGATATGAAAAAATAGCAATTGCTGGAGAAATTGACACCTTTAGGCTGTACCCACTTTGCACACTGGTTGGATTCATTTATGATGTGTTATGATCTATCCTTGAGTTGTTAATATCCTAATTTTAATTATTTGTGTATGTTCTTTTCTGCCAAAACATTCTATAATCCACCACATTCATTCCAAGCCTCTTCTTATACCTAACGCTAGAGTAGAAATACAACATTTCAAATACCTAAGCACACATATATTATCTGCACCCCCTGCTTTCCAACATAAATGAATAGCCTTCATGGATTTTTTACCTCTTCCTATTATATAAAAAAGTTAACTTGCTAAATATAGTAGTGTCTAAAAATAGAATTGTTGCAAGCACTTGAAGAATCTTCTAAAACATGGCACACCCTTTGGGACCTCTAAAAAATTACTTCTGAAAGACTTTGATGCCTTGGATTTGAACAATCTCCACTTCGGTCTATAAGGTAGAACTTCAAAGCACTTTGATCAAATCTTTTGTGATGAAAACTTGGAGTCTGAAAGATGGCTTGTTTCACTGCTTGACTCAGGGTTTTGGTATGCAGATTTTGATCAATTCCATCTATTGGGAAGAGAGGAAAACTAGTGTAAAATATTGTAAAATAGCAAGAACATTGGAAATTTTGAAGGGAAACCTGATAATATGTCTGTAAACACTACATATAATCCAAAAAACACTTCACAAACCACCTTTAGACTTGCAAAAGAATGAAGAAAATGCCTTGTTTCTTCTGTAAACAACATTGATAAATTGCCTTGAGCATGTATGATGAATCACATGAATATATGGGCCACTTCCATACTTTTATACCTTTTCTTTTTTTTCCTTTGGAACTACCATTACCTTTGCAATGATCATTTAAGGTCTTACCATTCTTTTCACTTCCTAAGAGAATTTTTTGTGTGGCAAAGGCACTCTTAATATGCATCTGGACTGATCAGAATGCTTGTGCAGAAACTTTTGGTTTGAGCAATGAAAATGTGCACTGGAGGAGTTTTCAAATGGCTTTGCCATCACATTTGTGCACCAAAAGTTAGAAATAATCACATTTTTCCTTGCCTCAGATTTGTGATATTTTGCCACATGCTCATTGTTGTTTTGCAGAGAAAGTTTGTGATTTTGCCACTCAAAATGTGTGCCACCATTGAAAACATGTTAAAGTGCCATCCTTGAACCATAAGCACAGTTCACTTTTCACTTGAGCAGAGAAACTAGATGGCTAAACCAAGGGAAAATTACACCTACGAGGAGATCTTTACAACTTGAGACAAAAGCAGAGAATGCATTTGGTTTTTCCATTGAAATTGTAAGCCAACGAAGAAAACATTTGGCAAAGCAACCTAAAGTGGATGCCTAAGCCTCATGTGCCCATTTCTGATGTAAAGGCAAAATACACTTTAAGTCTTTGTGAAAAAGAGGAACTTTGAGAGTCATTTGTCAATCACTTTGGTACCTTGTCAAATTGAATCCTTCATGGCCTTCACTGTTTCATGCTTTCCTCTCATTTTTAGTAGACATCATCAATCAAAAACCACATCAATTCTCACCTGAGACCAATGCAACTTCAAGCATCCTACAAGAGTCATTAATTGAAAAGCAAGAACATGACACAATGATTTTGCAGCTTGCCCAAATAGCACTATCATTGACCTTGATTTGACACCCAACACCCAAACGATGATAATTTGATGACAAAAACAGACACCAAGTGGTACAAACACTGATTTTTATATGGAAACCAACAAATTTGTTGTTTTTAAACTGCATTAGGTTGTTGAGACTTGATTCACATCACACACAATCAGTTTGAGATGATTTGAGATGAGTTGTGAAGGTGCAAGATTTGTTGAGTGCTTTGGTCATTAGTAACCAATGGAGTGCATGAAGGAAAACAATTTGACAAAGGTAACAAAAGGTCAAGTCATTGATCATAGATGATATGCTGTGATTCTGTGGAATATCTTCTTAGTTTCATTGAGTCCATCATAAATATGATTAGATTTGTTGATTTGGATCAGTTGTATTTGGGACAAATATATGATGGCATAGACTCTATGATAGAAAAATAAGGGTCATAATAGTAAAAAAAGGAGAATGAATCAACAAAAGGATTTTTCAAAAAGATGAAAAAAACTATTACTGAGTGTTGGAACAAAATAACCACACCCTTGCATCTCTTTGTGATTGTATTGTCTCCCAAATACCATAGGATGAAGATACTTTCCTTGAATACAAGAGTGGCACCATATAGAAAAATTCAAGTTGTTGAAGGGTACATGATCACATTTCAAAGAATCTTCTCATGTCTAGAAGTGGAGGATATTGTTATGAATGAGTCTAGCAACATCATCATGTCACAGAATCGTGAGCTTAACACTCTTCAAACAAGTACAAGGACAGTCATATAAGGTGGCACCTACATGGGAGAAGTTCTATTTGTTCCAACCTCTTGTAATCGAATTTCTATCAAGTAAGCTTTTCTAACTTTTTAACTCTCTTACTATTGTTTGTCGATATATGTTACATTTTATAATTAAAAATGCTGTATTTACTTTGTCTCCAATTTCAACAAGTTGTAAATATTTCTTTGGCTAAGAAAAACTAGAGTACATACTCCTTTATCCACTCAATTAAGCACAACTAGTTGGCTTCAAAAAAAAGTAGAAGATTTGATCTATGTGCAATCCAATTTGCACCTCTTGTCACATAAGGAAGTAGAGGACAAGGGGCAACAAAGAACTGGGTGTAATATCCCCACTTTGAGATAGAATTTAATAATAAATGATAATAATATCCCCACTTTGAAATAGAATTTAATAATAAATTATAATAATATCCCCACTTTGAAATAGAATTTAATAATAAATGAAAATAATAAAATTCAAATATAAAATGATATAATTAAATATGATTAATTAAAAATTAATTAAGTTAATGAAAAGTCAAAAGACATGAAAGGAAAAGTTGTGACTCCCTCAACAATGATATATAAAAGGGAGAAGAAAACCTCATTTGAGGGGGGGATAATTTGGTAATGAGAAGTGCATATCTGATTTAAATAATAAGTGCAGATTTGATTATGAAAGGTTGTGTCCCTTTCAAATGGTAGAAATAATGAAGAGTTGCACTCTTTCAAAGGGTGATAATGGTGAAAGGGTGTGTCTCTTGCCAAAGGGCATACATGATGAAGAGGTGTGACCTCTCCCTCAAATTGAAAGATATAAAGAGAAGGAATCAAAAGCATCTAGTGAGATCACCATTGATAAGATCAGATCAGAATTGTTATCAAATTACAGGAAGTAACATTTGTGTTCTTTGTGGTATGCCTCTCAATCTACAGGCGACATCTACAGTGCGAACTCCAACCGCAGGCTACAATCCGCGTACAGGTAAGAGAGGTTAAGAAGTCTTAAGGTATATATCTGTGTTGACATGTGTGCCACACACGCACATATATATTAATGCATTTTTATGAATACATATATCTCTAATGATTACTTATATGAATGTAGCAATAAAGATAGGAATCTATGTAGAATATAAAGATTAAAGAATATGTAAATGAAGACGTAAATTATGGAATGGAAAACAGTAATGAATTATAAAATGTAATATTAATGTGATTATATGATGGAGGCTATAGGGAAGAAATTCCCTTAGCCTAATGGAGGGATTATGATAATCCCTAGTAGGCAGTATATACTGAATATCTATATGCATATATATGGCTTGGTTGACTAAGCTCATCCAAGAAGAGACGGAGCTGGCCGGTCCCCTCGGATGGACTTGGATGATGAGATGCATCATCCAAGGCAAGGAATTGACATATGGTCTTCCTTGGATGGCTTGGGTGTAAGAAATTACACCCAAGACAGGAATCGAATTAACCTTCGATTTCTTGGATGGCTTGGGTGTAAGAAGTTACATCCAAGACAGGAATCGAATTAACCTTCGATTTCCTGGACGGCTTGGGTGTAAGAAATTACATCCAAGACAAGAATCGAATTAACCTTCGATTTCCTAGATGGCTCGGAACCAAGATGGGTTCCAAGAAGGCGAGGTTCACAGCTGCCTAAGGACATATCTTCGTATGGCATTCGTATCCTTTTTATTTTAAAGAATTGAAAGTAGCGTTAATTAAGTAATTGAACTTTAATTGCAAATTAGATTAGTTATGTATATATATTTTTGTTGTGTTCTAACAATCTGTTTTGCAGGACAATGATCTCTAACTAGTAGGGACATTACACTGGGATGCAACCCCTAAGTGTGCTGGCTTGAATTCATCTATTGCACAACTTGCCACAATCACTTTAGAGGATGAAAACCTCCTACATAGGATGTATCTAGTGAGAGTGACATTGCAGTTGCTTGTGATTCAAACGAACCAAGTGATAATTTTGATGCTCCTGATGAAGAGCGTATAGATTATTGATTGTATAGTTGTATTTACTATTTTGTATTGATTTGACATATATGATATTACATTGAAATAGAATTATCAAATAACATTTTCATTATCAAGTGTATTCTCAATTTTGTACAATTTTTTCATAAATTATGTATTTTTATATTTTTAAGATATATATAGTATGGCAGTACCCAGCTCTACAGAACTTGGGGGAAAAATTTAATCTACTGGCATTACCCAAATGCTGAACTTATACCCATTCCTGGCAACTTAGATTCAGACCCATATGTGGTCACTACTGAAAAGCATACATAGGAGCAAAAATCAAATGGAGGGACAAGATACCTATGGAGCCATTTGAGAACAAATTCACATCAAATTAGAGGTGAAAATGATAAATGGATGACACCTAAGACAGAGAGAAGAATATGCCTATGCTGTATTCTGGGGGAGGCTGAGCTTGAATGCCACTTACTCATCGACTGCTCTTTCCATGGTGAAATTTTCAGCCAAGTACATCAACATTTTTGAAGAAAACTCTATGCCTGCCCTCTTTAAAGAGGTGAAACTTGCAAAGTAAGGGGAATTTCTTGTCAAAATTAATCATAGAAGGGCCACATTCCAGATGGAAGCTACAGTACTGCAAATTTGAACCTCGATTGTTTCTTTGTGGACTCAGATGTTACATTAGGTCAGAGCTTTCGATTTGTGTTCCTATAAAGTATTTTGATCTCATGCACATTATTGAAAAGTTAAAATCATTTGATTCTCAAAATGTATAGATAGATCAATAAGTAAGAATCTGATATGCTCTAAGTACAATAGGATCACATTTCAAAAGTCATTTATATATTGTCAAAGACAAACTCAAGAAAGCATAGCCACCAAATTTACCATGGCTATAGAGTACCCCTGCTTTTGCAACGATGATATAAAACTGCTTTTTTCATGGGGCTTAAGGCATGCATTAACATGTTCTCTGTTCTTAATGCCCGCCATTTCAGCTACACTTGCCACTGCCTCTTCCCTGTCTCCTGACAATATAATTGTTTTTATTCCCATTTTCTGAAGCCTGCATCATCGATGTAAGTAATTTTTTGTTAAAGGCTCAGCCAATACAAGTTAGCAGCAAGTTTACTCTTGCTAAATATTTCCCTCAGAAGAAAACCAATGGACAGGTCCTACAACTAGAAAATAGTTTTGCAAGAAAATGATGAATGAGGTAGCTTTATTTGTCTGTAGAACTTACAGACTTATGACACGGAGCTTATTTATTCTCCTTTTTAAATGTACTCATGCTTATAATTTATGCAACCCTCCAAGTAATCCCTTATATAGTTACATGTATACAAATATTGATTGTTAAGGAACATATGCATCAATTATGATAAACTGCTAGTTTGAAATCAGTATTCCATATGTTTGCACAAATGTAAAGTTTACTTAGAGGAAAACACATCAGAATTGCATTTCACCAAAACCAAAAAATGCAAGATAAAACTTTGCATAGAAAATATAGGTTTTCAAACTAGAGATTTAAGTTATAATTTCAGAAAACTATAATTATTGAGAATAGGCATATGTTTGCCTGTATGTGTCTATGCATGTATATATATGCTTATGTTTGTGCATTAATGTGAGGGTGCTTATACAATCTTGCAGTGCATTTTCCAGATTTAAAAAAGCTCAATATTCATATTAACTGATAACTCATATCACATTTTTCAGACAGCAGAATTTAATTTAAAGAGTTCAAATAAAGCTTATAAATTACCCACTTCTAAAAATTTTCTTCAAGCAAACCATTCTAAATCATTAATAAATACCCATCAAATAAGCAAAACAGGTTAGATGGTAGCATTATCGTTACAATATAATTCAATTATTCTCACAATCTAGCTAGGTTGAGATCCAAATGTCAATTTTGCTAGCTACATCAGAGATTCATTACTACTGTGTACTTGAACAAACTTGTCTTTCATCCTGGTGATAGGAAACTGAAAATATTTAACTAAGCATATGTCAAAGAGGATAAATGCAAACCTCATTGCTAGATTTTGCTAATTCTTTTGTCAACACAAGTGGACTATGGTACAAGTTGTAGATTGGAACAAGTGATGTTTGGGAATAATCTGAACATTTTCATGCCAAACTACTATTTGGTTGCTACGTGACAGGAATATTTAGCACTGTTAGTCCATTTAACAGTCTCAACTGCCTTAACTACTTGATAATTGGTTGTGATAACTTCTCTATAATGAAATTGAGCTCAATTCAAATAGAAGAAAATGATGGTAGTATTTTGTTTTTTGCATCCTATGTGTTCTGATTATTACTCAAGATTCTGTGTCTTCCACACCTACAAACATTGGTCTTCAGTCAGTTGCTATAAATAGTTTTTGATAGCCTGATGGTTGTCTTGAGAATATTAAGAGAACATCAATGTAATGACCACCCTCAATATTTTTTTTAATTTTTAACAATATGAAAAATCAACATAAACATATAAACAACAATATATCACTCAATGGTTGAAGTGGAATACGCTGGTACAGGTCTGTTATGCTGAAAGATCCCTTCTCAAACAGAACTGGATTTTCTTTTTTTTTCTGATTTTGTTTGTTTACTTTGTCTGATATTTCTTTGACCCACGAAAGAAAGTGATTGGTTTGGTTTGTATTATTTTTTTTGAGTTTTTGGTGCCAAATGATAATATAATGCTTAATAGGGAAATAAACATAACAATGACACTTTTTTGGACTTTTCTACCATGAAATAATAGACTGGCTAAGAAATCAGAATTCTGACTTTTATGACAGCAATATATAAACATCAGAATTTAAAGAATTCCATTCTAACAAAACAATCTGAGCATACCAGGAGTCCAATGCTTGCCAGAATAGGGGTTTATTTGAAATAACTTGAATAGAACTCAACAAATGAGTCTCCAATGTGATTCAAAGGCTCCAATGGAGTTTATTTGCAATAACAATAAATACTGAAAACAAATGAGATGAATCTCCTGAGAAATGAGCCTGGCTTCTAGGCAAGATTATTGAAATTCCTTTATTTTCCACAAAGAAACACTGATCTAGACCCTGTATGATACCTGATGCCTGCAGATTGCATCCAAACCCTATAGGAATGGGAAAACCATTAAATTTGAAACATTTCCAGCCCTCTTGTATGAAGTTCGACCCAAATAATGAAACCAATGGCCTGTAGACTGTATGACCAGCATAGGAATGGTACAGTTGAGCTAAAAAGTGGTATGGCTGCCTTTGGATCCGCAAAGTATAATCCAAAACCCTTGAACAAGGTCTGGAATAGCTGATAAAATCCTCAATTGAAGCACAAACAGGAATTCTATGTGAATTCCCCACAATCATGAACTGGGTTGGCAACCAATTCAGAAATCCTCGAGGAGTTTTCGTTCCATGGAGGATGGTATGCTGCTGAAATCCATTAGCAGAACTCTTCCAAATTGCTGATATCAAAATGAGTGAATGAATGAATAAAGGAAGTCAAGCAAATGATTTTATCAAGCCTCAACCCTAGCCATACCAAATAGGGTTTATTTTATTTACTTTGTGGAATTTATCAAAATTAAACTCTTCTCAAAAGAGTTCAACCCTTTATGAGGGTCTTATTCCTCATTCAACTTTAACAGTTTTTTTGAAGTTGCAACTTTATTGACCAGGTGGCACCAAGGGGGGAAACTTTATGAATTAAGCACTTAATAAACTTTTATTATAAAGTCACTTTATTATTATATCTAATTTTAGCTTAAAGTGACTTTTATGAAATTATAACATAAAGTGCTTATAATCATAAGTCATCTAACCACAAAATTGGCTAAATGTAAACCCCTTGCTAGCACTGACATCTCCTGTTCACTGAATTTGCCTGCGGAGATGAGTAACAAGCAAATCTATGCTCCTGAGTGATCACTAGGCAAATCTAGATGGTCCTATTGAGTCAAGACCATCTAAAAACCATAATTTCCTTTTTCTTAAAATCTCTTGAAGCTTTCTTGTTTCATCCTTTAGAATGCTGAATTTGTTAGACATTTTGTCATATTGATGTCAAGTGTTTTTGTCGGGCTATTTGCTATTCAAGCTAGAGGGTTACTTAAAATAACATTGGACTGACTTTGAAATGCTTTTCAAGCTACTGTTTATTCATTAGATTTTCTCAGTTTTGGTTGAGCTGCTTGACGTGCTCAAGGTGCTTGAGCTGTTTGACGTGCTTAACCTGTTTGACCTGCTTGACCTGCTTCAGCTCCTTGCCTAGTTGACTGCTTGAGGTGTTTGGCTATTAGCTTGAGCTGTGTGTGTCTGCTTCAGCAGGGTGTATGCCTACTTGTCACTATGTCAGCAGCTATGCCAGATTTATGTGCCATGTCAGCTTTGTTTATTCAAAAGGAACAAGTTTCTTTTATTTTGTCATGTTGGCAAAGCTTTTAATATGTATCGTATATTTTAAGTTAAGTTACTTTTATGGTGGCGGCTCATTTTTGAGACAAACCAGAGTCAGACTTAAACTTTTTTTGGAAGCGACTTCTGTACCTTATTTAAAGCAGGGCATTATAGTCGTATTTTTGGAACACAAAAGGAGGAAGACATTTTTCTTTGACCAGCACGTAGGTGTCTTTACTCCAGTTAATTATATGTATGCTCGATATTCTTCTGACAAGGAAGTCGTGGCAACGCACATCTAGGGCTATAAATCTTTAAAACTTTATGTGGTGCCTGTGTGGTCAATAAAAATGAAGTGCCTTGTTTTATTTGCTGAAGAACACGATCAGGGAGGCACTTTTTAAATGATATTATTTTTGCACGTATAATTTAAAAGCGTAGTGGAAGCGATATTTAATTTAAAAATTAATCGGGTGCGTTTTTGGTGTAGCAGGCTGCATAGAAGCTACATGAATATCTTTAAATGAAATCATTCTTTTCAATTCTGTGATATATAGATATCTCCTTATCTGAAGTAAAAAATTATTAGCGGATATATGGTTAAGGAGGAATAAGGCTTTTGTGTAAAAATATAGAAGATGTTGAGCCCACGTTGAAGAATATTTTTTTATCTTGAGCTACTGTAAATGCTTTTAAAGTCGTGGCTGCAGGTAATTAAGTTTGGTGTAGAGCACATGGTATACATTTTTAAAAGGTAGCTGTGTATGCCGTTTTTAGACATACTGGTTTTGAAAAGTAGTATTGTTGCCAACAGGCCCAAGACGTATTAAGTGTGCTCTGGAGGTTGTAAGAAACTAGGCGATAATATTAGCAGGGAATTTGAAACGATAGTATATAGTCCTTTTGAACTATGGTGCAGTTTAATATTAAGATTTCGGGTTCTTAACGGAAGATATTTTATATTTTCTGTGTGTGCACTTTGTTCAGTGAGGTAGTGCGACTGGTGGACTCTATATTTTATAGTATGGAGTTTTCAGCATATATGTGGTTAGTGAAAAATATGTGTTAAGATTTCTGTGCACATACACTTCACAAAAGGTTAAGATGACTGCAGAGCTGAGAAAAACATTTTTCTAGCGTATAAGTTATTAAAGTAACGGTGTCAAAGCTTTGGGTTAGAGCTGGATGGTAGTGTTGAATCTCTTTCAATATTCATGAGCTCATATTTTCTGAAGTACAGCAATATCTTTATGTTGGTTGAGCTGTTTGAAGATTCGAGAAAAATCTGATATTGTGTTGTGGCCTTCAATTTCTTTAATCATCTGTAATAGAGGTTGGTGCCTCATCTTGCTGGAATTGGTGCTTCAGTTGTTTAGGGATAGGTGTTCTCTGAGAGTTGGAGCTCTCTTCTGTAATCAGGGTCGATGCCCATACGAGTTAATGGAAGTCTTTTGATGTCGTAGTTTTTCACCCGAAAGGGTTTTCCACAAGAAAATTCTGTGTACTTGTTTCTAAGTCTTGCTTGCAAATATACATTTTTGTTTCAGTATGTTTCAAGAGTTATTAGTTTGTTTTAAAATGCAATACTGATTCACCCCCCCACCCTCTCAGTATTGCTTGTGTAATCATCAGAATTCACCTAACTCTTTCCATTCCCAACATTTGATACTCGATCTTAACACTAGGGCTTGTAATCAGCCACATGACTGTCAATTTTGAGTTAAAACCTATTTGGAGAGACTAAAATTGGCACAAGAACCCAAAATAGGACAACTGTTCCACAAGTCTTCCCAAAAGAGAGTAGTTCTTCCATCCCTAATCTCCCAAGTAGGGTATTTGGTGCTAATGCTTCTGCGCAACAAAAGGGAAAACGTAGATAATCGAAGCCTTTGAAGGTTTTGAGATAGCCAAAATTCTGGAACAATCATGAGTGTCCAAATACTTATTTTTGTAAGATCTTAGCCCATTTTAATTTTGGCTCTAAGAAAAAGGTCCATATCAATTTAGCCCCAAAAGTCTTATTTGAGACACTTGATATCAAAGGCCAAGCAAACCACGCTCCTTGGGTTTGCAGATATAGTTGTAGGAAATCAATGGGAGTTTCTTCTCCTCTGAAGAACCATGCCAGAAGAAGTTTCTCATTTTCTGTTCCAACTTGTTCCCTATCTTCAAAAGAAGCTTCAAGCATGATGACAATGAAATAAGGATGGAAAATATCACAGCCTCCAATCTCATAACTCTTCTTACACAAGAGAGCTACCTACCTTTCCAATAAGAAATCATTTTGGAGCGTAACTAACAAAGGGTCCCAAAGCTTTTCAAAGAACATCCCCTGAAATGTGGAATTCCCAAATATTTGATTGGTAGGGTCCCCTTTTTAAAGTCAAGAATCCTCAAATTTCCTATTGTTTTAGAGGGTTAGTGAACAAGAAAAAAACTTATGATTTTACAAGTTTGATAGTCTGCCCTAAGCAAAAGAATCGGAGTTCACAGTATTCTTTATGATTTTTCCTCTCTAAATTTTGATGCACCAAAAACCATTGTGTCATAAACAAACTGCTAATGAGAGGGGAAAAACATCCTTTGTGACCATAACCCTTTCCCAATTTCCATTTTTGGAAACCACCTAAATGGATCTACCCAGAGCATCGACCATTATGATGAACAAAAAATGGGGAAAGGGTATCCCCATGATGAAGCCTTCTAGAAGAATCAAAAAAACGTTGAGAATTGCCAATAACAATTACCAAGTATCCTGGGCTAGCAATAAAACTGAAAATCCAATCCAGCAATTGCTTGTTAAACCCAAAAAGCTTCCACGACCTTGAGTAGGAATCTGTAGTCCACTTTGTCAGAAGCCTTCTTGAATAGAAATTTCCTTCAAATTAAAAAGCATAAAATCCTTTGCCTCAAGTTGAAAGAGCATTTCAGCTTTTTACACGAAGCAAACTGAAAGGATATATATTTAAAATTCATTTTACATGAACATGAACCACCCCAAAAATCACTGTAAAGATAGTAAATTGCAAGTATGTAACATCTAGATTTAGATTAGTTTTTATTTTACAAGGAGCTTCCCCTTCTAATTTGTGTCACACTAAAAGGTGCAATCAAAACACTAACATCTTGTAGCACAAAATGTTCTTAATTTGTTTCCTCATATTCCAAGGAACAACATTGAAGAGAAGATTGAATTTATTTTAACTAGTGAACTGTCTAGAGGTAATTTGTCATTGATCTCAATCAAATTTCAGCCTTTTGGTTTTCTTTAGGAGGTTAGAGCATAGAATTTTTTCCTGCGGCTTGCAATACAGCAAACCTTTCCCCTCCTTCCATGGCTAGTAGACCATGAATACGACCATTTTGGTGTACTTGCTGCAGAAGAAGGAAGTACTTGCTCATGATAATGAATAGATAAGAGTTGAGGGGCCTTGTTGCCTAAGGTCTATAGATGAGTGAAATCCATGCCCATTATGCCCTTTGATTGTTACTTTGAAAAACAGAATAGTAATGCAGATTTGAATCCATTGTACTATTTGCTCAGAAAAAACATATGCCACAAGAGTCCATACAAATGAGGGACACAAAATAATGATCAAAGGACTTTGACGTATCGAACTTGATTATTACTCCATGTCGTTTATGAGTAGCAACCAGATGTATTCTTTCTTGGACTCCAATGACAATGTGTGTGAACTAATTTTTAGGACAAAGGCAAATTGAACACTTCATATCATCTCTTGGAGAAGGAATTTCCCTTACCATGATAAGTTTTGCAATGATTTTGAATGTCATAAAGAAAAGAGAGATGAGTTTGAAGCCATCTAGCCTGTTCGCACCTATGGCATTTGGAATCAAAGGTAATTAAGTGTCAAGTTAAGCCAGCATTTCTTCTTGTTTGTTGTTCCCAGTTAATGTAAATATCTATATATGCCAAAACAAATACTCGTAGATATATAACCCAGAAATGAAAAAGAAAATTCAATATCTGTTATATATGGAAAAGGAACACTGAAAGAACCTGAGAACTGTAGCCTCTGCATCGTCACGCAAAACATCAGCTACAGCAATCGCTCCTATGATACCTTTTCCTTCTCGCCCAACATAAACCACTGACTTTGATTGCTCCAAAGAAGACTGTTTTTCATTCAAAAATATTTCTCTTATACGATATTCAAGATCATGATGATCAAATGTTCCAGTTTGTTTATTGAAACATCCATGCACCCATTCCATTGAACCAACAGCCACTAGAGCTCCTTCTACTTCAGCTAGAGCACCAAACCCTGGCTCTGTAAGTTGTCCTCGTGTAAAAGGAATGTCCAAATTCAAAGACTCTGCCTTATCTATAATGGCTTTTGCAATAGGATGATTGGTTGTTTTCTCAACTGCAGCAGCAAATTTTAGTATCGTTTCCTCATCATAATGCAATGCAATTACAGCAGCAACAGTAGGTTTTCCCTCAGTAAGAGTTCCTGTCTATTCTTCATAAATGTACATATATCAGCTTAAATTGAATAAACAAAAAGAACAAGCATTTAAAGAACTGCTCAACAATGACATTAAAATCGCAATATTGACACAAGCATTGTTCGTAATGTATACTTTATCAAGTGCAACTATATCTACACCAGCCAAACGTTCAAGTACATCCCCTCCTCGCAACAGAAGCCCACGCTTTGCTCCTTCAAGATAAAAAAAGATAAATTAGTACATGTCTATTATGGCAATCAGCAATAGTCAATACCATAGCAGTTCGTCAATAGAATTTTTCAAAAGAAAGAAAAGAAATATTCAAATGTCATGGATCCATGGCCTAGGAAATGATTGAGTAAATGAAATAAAAACATATACACTAGAGCTGAAGCTAAGCAATTTCCTTTTCAATGTCTGAACAGAGCTATCGTACCAAGGGAGGTTCCGACAAGGACAGCAGTGGGAGTTGCAAGACCAAGTGCACATGGGCAGGCAACTACCTAGCCAAACAAAGAATAACAGAAAAACATAGTAAATTAGGAGTACTGAATTCTTCTTCTGTGAAGATACCACATCATACCCAACAAACTAGAACTTTAAAAAGCAGTAAGGCATGATTTTGATTTTTATCATACTAGTAGAGAAGACATCATCAAACACTAGTGTGAATGCATCATCAAACACTAGTGTGAATGCATCATCAAACACCAGTAGTACTGTTTAGATAGAACTATCAAGACTAGGGAAATGATGTTTATAAGTTCAAGTTCAGGTCAATAGCAAATATGAATGCAGACAAACTTACATTTGAAATTTCATTTATTTCCATTTTAGCAAGATGTGACTGGGAATGTGAAATAGTAGAATGCTAAAGGTCGTTTTTTGCAGTGAAACTAAGAATGCACATTCCTTGGCATAAGTAAGACATTCTAAGAAAAGATGATTTTATAAATCTGTTCTATGAGGATGACAGAGCACTGAAATTCAACAAACGTAGACTGAATATATTGAAGTCCAGTGGAATTATATCTTACTAGCACATTAATAGCAAGCTTCAAGCTTAGGAGGAGCGAACTTTCTTCAGGTCCAGCAAGATCATTAAGCAACACATTAGGGAAAATGCTTGACCCAAAATAATGCCTGCATCAAGGTGAATTTAAGAAACAATTATGAACAATGAAAGTTTTGAATAAAAGTATAGCTCACATCAACACATTGGAAATCAAATCTACCTTAGTAAAATTAAGGGCAATCAACAACAAAAAATCATTACAAAGAAAACATTGCTTGGGATGCATTGACAGTCTACCTAAGGACATCATCATTTCAATGCTCAAATTTATATAAAACTTGAGTTTTCCAACTCTTTATTTCCTGTTTTTGTAATCCCCTTCATTAAAAGTGTCTTTTAAATGTACTTGAGTTTTTGGCAACTGAAAATATATTAACTAGAGTCTAGACATCAAAATCTTTCATTTTCTTTGTTATGGCTGAAAGTTAACAAAAAAATAATCATATATATAAGCCCATTGGCTAGATGACTATGAAAACTGTTGCCAAAAAAACCACCAACCCAGGAATTCCTAGAAGAGATTAAAAACTTGGAATAATCACAAGTACCTTAAATGGAAAAAACCCCCAGATCAAGCAATCAAAATATATTAAAAAAAAGCCCTGATCCCAGTGTAACCAAAGGTATGGATGGATCACAGTATCAAAAGAACAAACAGGAGGAAAATAAATCATTCCAGTGCCTTCTTAAGGTATTCGTTTGCATAAGCTGCCATCATTTTTTTAACCTGAGAATATTCCACTTGAAAATCACACTCAACCGAAGTCATTTCACCCTTTGGGTCCACAAAACCATCATAGATTATCTTATCCCATTTCTGCAGATTCATCATTTATCCATCTAACTCATCCAGGGTGGGAGAACCACAGTTATCACTAGCTCTAGCATTAATACCACAAGTCTGAGCTACCTGGGCTATAGTGTTCTAAAACCTGTTACCATGTTTGAGAGCATGCAATATTTATAGGCACAAGCGTCTAAATTCTAGTAGCTAGAATCTTAGCAAAAATTTTGTATGAGATATTGACTAGAGTTATAGGTCTCAAATTTTTAATAAGAGATCTATCACCATCCTTAAGAAAAAGCTTCATGATCCCGTTATCAATATCCTGGCCAAGGGAACCTACCTGTAGGGGTTCTCTATAACAGCAAAAAGATTGTTAACAACCCAATCCTTACTGAGATTATAGAACACAACAAGTAAACTATCAACTCCAAGTGACCTAACATTATTCAAAGAGTCAACAACTGAATTAATCTCCTCCAAAGAAAATCAGCTTCCAACCCTCAAGCATCCTCCTCTAGAACCTTTTTGGGAATTACTTTGTTGCATAGGTTTCTAGGCCCCTCAATATCTTCATTGCTGCCATCAGAAGATAGTGAAGCCCCATAATGGGAGAAAAAGGCTTTCTCATATGAGAAAAAGGTTTTCTTAAATTCAACAAGATCATAACACAATGACCCACCAACCACAATTGATCCAATTTTATATCTTATATTCTTAGCTTTGATCATTTTTAAAAAGTATCCAATGCCTTTATGGCCATAGCTTGGCGAAGTCATCACAGACGTAATTCTAGTACCTTGGGCCACAAAATTTTGGCACCACCTCGTCTCATGTTTAGAGTTAATCAACAGCTCCTGCAGATCCTTATTGTCCAGATCAACTTGAAGCCTCCAATTAGTCATGTGAGCTCCTCTTCCATTTCACTAGCAAGTCTATCAGATATTACCAAAAATCCTAAGGAATCTCTACAAGGCAATACAATCAATCCATAAATAGATGACTTTGAAGTTTATTAGGTTTTAGAACCTTCCAAGATATGATAAAGATATGGACTATAATGAAGAATTCTCATGCAAATTTGACCAAAGCAGACCCATTAGGAATTATCTTGGATTGGTTATACATGGTGGGCAGACTGATGCTTGAACTACCAAAGGGGCTAGAACTCAATCAAATTCGGGCATTGTCAAATTGGGCTCCAACAACTGTGGTGCTGCTATCATACATATGTGTTGATTATTGAGATTTTTTTAAGATTTCAATTTGGATCGATTCATATTTGCAAGCAAATCAGACTGATATTTTGTTAGTGGCTGTTGTGAAGTGTTTTCAAAATTCAAACCATTTGTCGTTGCATAGATTGTATCTGTTGTTTTAAGGGGTTTCTAAGGCGTCATACTACTACGCCTAGGTTAAACATTGTCATATATCATTCTCCAATCAATGAAATATCTTTTTTTTGTTAAAAAATCCTTACCTTCAAATTCACCTTTATAACTAATTAATCTAAGTTGTCTTTTAGTTCACCCTTTGACAATCCAAATAATGAATTATCTAATATTTTAATTATTTTCTGCACATTTGCCTAATGTTGCAGAAAATATAAAAATAGTCCGAAATTGAATTCTGATTTTGCCAATATACTCTGAAGCTTACTAAAAATCGAACTTAATGAAAATTGATGTTTTCCAAAAATAGACTAGTTCTCCAAGTGTGGAAAGCACCTGAAATGTCAAAACTTCTTTCAATAAGAACCAATGGATTTAACTTGATCTATTGAATGCAATGCCATTATCTGAAATCCATTCCAAAAAGGTTGGCAGTCACCAAGAAAGTCGGAGCCTCCAAAGATGCTGGAAAGGCTTACATAATGCCAAAAAATGTTGCAAGGGTCAAAGATGCCTTCCCTATTGAGAAAGTAGAAATTGGCACAGCAAAGGTGGGTAATGACAGCCACAAGCAAGCTAACATGGAGAAAACAGCCTACACAAAAATAGCAAGACTTGAAAGAATAGAGATCCAACTTGCCAAAGTCAAATATCAGCCACATGAAGAAGTTTGCAGCGAAAGACAAGTGAAGAGGACTTGAGATGATTATAATGATGCTCATTTGGAGGTTCCAGCTTCTTTACTTATAGTGATATTAGAGTAGCACAGAGAAAAACATGGTAGTGACCTCATTTTTATATAGAGCAGCCCTCAACTTTGTCAGAGATTGAAGATGTCCTCAAGCATCTAAGAGAATACATCATTTGTTGACAAAACAAAGTGGAGAATATTGTAGATTTGTTATAGCCCTTATCTATTCCAAATCAGAAGTAGGAAAGCATAACCATAGTTGGCAGACTCCGCAAGCACCTCGCAAAGCTTTTTTGCTAGCAAGTCAGTCATTGGAAAACTCGTGAGAAAAACATGCTGATTTTCTAGTGGGTACTCCCCATAAACTTAGTGAATCCATATAAAAAACTCACTAGATGTCCAAAATGTAAAACGAACCAAAAATGTGGTAAAAATGTACTCTCCATTTTTGCCCATAAATAAATGAACACCCTCACACTTCCTCACACACCAATTGAAGAGAAAATTTGGGCTTATTGGAAAGATTGGTACTCAAATTTGAAGAATTTCAAGGGCAGGTTGTTGACGTGGCTAAAGTCGGATTATCAACTCTCTCCGATCAACACAGAATAGAAAGTTGAGTATCCTATCCTCTCTTGAATAAGGAAATCCCTAATGTTGTTTTAAATGATCAAAGGGGACAAGCTCAAGGTTCCAAACTCAATGTTCCAATTCTCAGCAGTTTAATGTGTTTTGATGGTAACACAAGGGGTCTTACATATGCAACAAGCTGGCATGCATCCGACGATGCTACGATTCTCAAACTAGACAAATAAATAACAAAAGAGAAGGGTTTAGGGATCCTAAGTATGATTATAGTAATGGCTGGTGCTACGGGTAGACAGATTTCCATAAACTAATCCTTGTTTTGCCAGAGACACCCTCACAACTCAACAAGAACAGTGCAAGCTCCTAGGAAATTAAAGGTTTTCAGACTATGGACATTCTTCCAAGCACCGAATTCTGGCGTAGCTTGAAACAAATACCCACAGTTGAACTAAGCATAGCTCTGGGTTCAAACTAACCATACACGATGACCTGCAATCAGCAAGCCCCCAATGGTATGAACCGGAAATACATCAAATACCCTCACACTTCACTATTAAAATCACTGAACTCTAATTCTAATCAGTTGAAGGGAAACCATGCAAACAGAAGAAAACCAAAATAACAAACTACCATTACAACAATTTCTTACATCAGTCCTATTCTACTCCTAATCTGCATACTGCTGAAACATCTAACTATTCTCATATCCAACTCCTAAAAACCTAACAAATTCTAACTTCTAGCTATCTAAATATTCTAACACTTTACAAAGAGGCATTGCCTTTTATAGATTTTTAAATTCAGATCAAGGACTAGGATTGAATCGATCCAATGGCTCTAATTTGCCTTCTAGAAGCTAACCAGCTTTAACCCATGCCTAGTAACTTCCATAAGTTCCCAGCTGCCAATTTCAACCATTTTCTCAGCTACCGGCCATTGTTCTATATTAATTTGGTCAATTAGGTAGCTAGGAATAACTGACCTATGCCCCTTCATTTTACATGCATTAATGGGGCCCATGGGTAGTTATTTACATTAAAACAGTTCAGTTTTACAAACTGGTTTTCTGGAATCAATTTCAGCTAAGTATTTTTGAGTATGCATACATTTGTAGCATTTTGTGTGTTCTTTTGTCTTCAATCTCGCTGGTGGACTTTAAATTCTTTGGTGGTGACAAAGGTCCTTTGTTGGTTCTGTTTTGCATTTGGCTCTGCAACTTGTTCTTCATCAGTGCCGCTTCGTAGTCCTCATTTTGATCCTGCGTGTTGCATCTTCACTTCTCGGCTTCGATCGTGATCATGTCCTCAATATGCACTTTAGGTTGCCACCTTAGCTCTTTCCAGCAACATCGATCTACAAAAGCGAATTCAAATTGAATCAATCACCTTGAAAAATTAAAATAATTTTGACAAATATTAAATGTTTTCAAGGCAATGTTGGGCTTCGTTTAGGCGAAAAAGAGGGAAAAACTCGGCTTTGCAAGCCAAATTGCGAGTTTGAACACATTTTATTTTTTACTTGATTTCGCCCCCTTAGACATTTTAGAATACAACTTGTTGAGTTGGTGTGGGGAGAATTTTGGCTTTTTTTGGGAAATCGCTAGAAGGTTGCATTTAAACATCTTTGTTAATTGCTTTTATCATTTTCCTCCTTAGGCAAAATTTCGTCTTTGTGAGCACAAATGCGAAAAGGTTGTATTTACATTCCGTCAAAAAACCCCCTCTTCTCTCCCTTCGATTCATTACTTAGCCATTAAGGGGAGAAACTTGGCATTTAGAAGAGAAATGCAAACATGGGCCCTTGTGTTTTCCTCTTTTCATATTTTATCGACTTTCCCCCTTTCTTTTGTTTTATACTTATTTTAATAGGGAAAAGTTTGATGTTTGTAAAGACATTTTAAAACTCTCTACCTCACCCAACTTTTTGGCATTATTATCGGGCATTTTGAGGTGATGGAGGCCCTTTCATTTAAACACCAAGGATATTTTGCCTTGGCTTATGTTGCTAAAAAATTTGCGGGGCTTAGTTCAGCATTTTAATCGCACTTGACAAGCGAAATTAAGCAACGATTAACACACAAAACTCGAATTTGTCATTTTATCTTATTAATGTTGTCTTAGTGCTTTCATCGGGATATTTTCGGTTTTGAAGGCGCTATCTAGAGGGTTTATTTCGGCATTTGAAGGTGTTTGGAAGATGAAAAAGAAATAAACAAATTCAAGGTAAAGTCACGATTTCCATATTCGGTAAAAACTTTGGCCTTTCAAAGCGAAATGATAGAAGATTTGATTCAAAACACCACGATCCTTGGTTTCGTGCGCCCCAACTCAAATTGTGACCTCACTCGGGATTTCAAAACGCGTCTTAGACATACTTATGAAAATGCCGAACTTTATAATCTCTAGTGCCTTCATTGCTTCTCAGGGTCTTCTTTGGCATATTTTCAGCGATGCGAAGGGGTTTACTTCATTTCATGAATGTCGACTTTGGTTTGGCCCTTCAACATGTTTGCGAGGTTTCTGACGAGGCTTTCTCGATGATGCAGGGGCAATGGAAAGGCCACAAAATTTTGACTCCAACAAGCGACTTTGAAGGCATGATTACAGGTGAAGCTTCTCTCTATCGGGCAACAAGAGGGGGGTCCCCTTTCTAGGATAGGGGTGTGTGTGTGGGAACAACACAGGTTAGTACAAGAAAAATAAATAAATAAATTGCAAGCATTTAAATTCATTTTGACTACTAAGATCTAGTATATAGGTTATAAAAGAATCATAATTTCCCAAAACTTAGTAGTATTTAGAATTTTACTTCCAAAAAAATGGATGCATCACCATTTTTTGTTCATTTAAGCTGAATTTTTGTTGACTGTTCTTTTGTATAGATAAATCATTTTTCTGATTTTTACCTTTTGGGGGGGAATGAAATGATTAGTTTATATTGAATTTATGCTGATTTAAACTAAATTGTTGATTGTACTAATTTTATGCTAAATTTGTACTGATTAGCAGTAATTTATGTTGAATCTATGATTGATTTTTTGTATTTAAAAAATTAAAATGTTGTAATTTCAATTTGTACTTATAAATTAGTTAGAGTGGCAAATAAAGAGGCCTTTGAATCAGGTTCAAGGTCAAGCTCAACCCAATCAATGCTGGTTAGAGGCACTGCTCCAACTGAAGCTAGATAACAATACTTGAAAATATGCCATACAAGGACCAAAACCTAGGGCAATCGTTTACATCAAATGCAAGAAGCTATATCATGGAGGTATAAATCACCTCAAGTTCCATCTTGCAGGCTTTACTCATCGTGATGCCAAGCTCTATACTAACACCATATAAGAGATAAAATAAGAGATGAATGCACACCTCAGATTGGCAAAAGAGAAAATATACAAAGGGAGAAGACATGGGTAAACATAGCAACATCAAGGTCCTCAAATGCAAGCAGAAACAAATGCTAGTGGTCAAGGTCCTCAAATGCAAGCAGAAACAAATGCTAGTGGTCAAGGTCCTCAACGTTTTGGAATTTCCTTTACCCCAATGCTTAAGTATTTGATTTCCCAAAAAGCCAATCTCTACTGCACAATGGGTTCAAGGACTTTCCATTACCATCATACCCCAAAACTTTTTGTTCCCTACTTCCTAATGGCAATTATTATCTCAGTATCTTGATCCCCACAACCCCAAAGGGCTTCCAAGCTTTCTTTTCCCTCAATGTCATTGCATTAGGTATTCCAAAACCTTGATACCCACTTCCATACTCCTTTGCTTCCCACGCCCTCCAAGACTTCCATTTACCCTTTCCACCTCCTCCCATGGTACTTGATCTCCCCCATACCATCCTCTAGCCCCCAAAATAAATTTTTGCCCAATACCGTTTGTGTTCTCCCTACTATCATCCTTCTTGCATTCTCAACCTTCGAATTGCAATTCCACAAACTCCCAATGTCAAACCTTCGTGCTTTTTCCCTATCTACTCCCTGTAGCATTAAAAACCCTAGACCCCAACCATTTCAATGCACAGTTCTACCTACTTCACTATACTTCAAGAGACACCAACAATGCTCATAATTGACTACAAGGAAATTGTATAACCATCCAAATCTTGACCAAATGCAATTGGACACCTCAAAGGCACAAACCTCTATGTAGAGCCATCAAAAGACAACAACGATAGTTACTGATAGATCAAACACCTCTAATATAAAACCTAGCATCTATAGGTTTACACACACTATAGGCATAATTATAGGTGTAGGAAGGATGTTTTGCTGCCCTAGTGTGCTCAAAAATTGATTCAAGGAGGATTTTAGCACATTTAGGTACATTGGCACAAGAAGTGCTTTGACTAGCATGTGAACCTTGAGAACCCTAATGAGACAAGCAAAATACATTGTAACTAAATGCTATAAATAGAAGGAGAAAATGTGTAGTAAGTTTTTGCCATTTCTACTATCTTCTTGACTACAAGTGTCTCAAGTTGTTCAATTGTTTCAATAATTTGCAAGTCTAATCTACAAGTGACAAGGTCATATGTTGTAAATCATAGGGAGGATTTCATTTTAAGTTATGTATGTAAATGAATATCTACATGGTAAACTGTAATGATTGAAGAAAAATGATTAACTTAGTTGTGGTTTTTCTCTTGCCAAATTTACTAGTATGAATATAATGAGAGTTAGATGAATGCATGACAACATTTTAAAGCACCATTGCAAACCTTTATAATGGTCTTTCTTTCATTTCATGTGAATTATTGTAGCCTTCAGATGGATCATTAAGAATGCTTGGGTATGCAAGGCTTTATTACTTATTTGTGTATGCAAGTCTAGTTCCAAGTGTGATTTGCACGTATGTTTTTTTTCCTCTCCATAAGTTGTGACTTAGTTTCCCATGGAAGTAGGCACTGGTCGTAAATGGTGAATAATCAAACATTTTCTCATCATACTATATCTTTTATTCCCATTCATTTCAATTTAGTGTTAGTATCCATGTTGTTTGCATGTTCCAGTGATATTATTGATGTCATATGCCATGCAAGTCTAGTTCCAAGTGTGATTTGCAGGTATATTTTTTTTCCTCTTCATAGGTTGTGAATTTGTTGCCCATGTGAGTAGGCACCAGTCCTGAATGGTGAATGATCAAACATTTTCTCATCATACCATCCTTTATTCTTATTAATTTCAATTTAGTGTTAGTAACCATCTTGTTTGCATGTTCCAATAATATTGTTGATGTCATATTTCATGCAAGTTAAGAAGGGTAAACCATTAAAAGAACTAGTGATCAAATCATACTCCTCTAGATGTAGGAAGGATGTTTTGCTGCCTTGGCATGTTCAACAATGATCCATTACTACATGTAGGTGTGTTGGTGCAAGGAGTTCTTTGACTAGCATGTGAACCTTGAGAACTCTAACGAGCCAGGCAAAATACATTGCAACTAGATGTTATTTATAGGACAAAATACATAATAAGTCTTGGCTATTTCTATTATCTTCCTAACTACAAGTGTCTCAAATTGTTCTATTGTTTCAAAATTTTGCAAGTTTGATCAACAAGTGACAAGGTCATATGTTGTAAATCATAGAAAGAATTTCATTTAAAATTTTAAAGCTACGTATGTAGTTGAATAGCTCCATGGCAATTTGTAATGGTTCAAGTAGTTGTGGGTTTTTTCTTTCCATATTTGCTAGCATGAATGTAATGAGAGTTAGATTAATGTGTTACAACTATAATGGTATTTCTTTCATTTCATATGAATTACTGTAGCCTAGTGATGGAATTTTAAGAATCCTTGATTATATAGGACTTTATCACTTGTTTGTGTATGCAAGTTTGGTTCCAAGTGTCATTTACATACATATTCTTTTCCTCTTCATAGATTGTGACTTCGTTGCCCATGGGAGTAGGCAACAATCCTAAATGGTAAATGATCAAACATTTTCTCATCATACTATCCTTTATTCTCATTAATTTCAATTTAGGGTTTAGATCCACATTGTTCACATGTTCCAGTGTTATTGTCGATGCCATCTTGTTTGCCACATACGGGTAAACAATTAAACGCAGAAAGTAAATGCACAGAACATAATGGAAATATATTAAAGAACCAGTTTTTGTTGGTGTTGGAAATAAGCCACACCCGGACCAACGATGGACTAGTCCAAGAAGGGCCAGTAGCTCAGTGGTAGAGCACTCTAGCAACGTATGGAAGGTCCTAGGTTCGAGTCCTAGCTGGTCCATGTCTCAACATGGTATCAAAGCTATAGTTAAATCAAACCCGAGGCTATTCAATTTTGTGGAAAATTCAAGACAAGCACATATGCAACATCACATTTCTCCAAATGGCTAGCAGTATCAGATTCAAAGATAGACTCGGAGGAGGCGATGACTTCTCAGCATGGAAGTTCAGAATTAAGATGATTCTAAGAGAAAATAAAGTTGAATCATTTGTAAAAACTGAAACTACAGAACCTGAGACTGAACCTGACAAAGCAACTTGGATAGAGGGAAATGAAAAGGCCATCAAAATCATAGTTAATGGGGTGAGGAATAATATTATGCCCATCATAAAGAAACATTAAACGGCCTACAACATGTTCAAAGCACTTGAAGATGCACTTGACATATCCAATTGTAATATCCCACTAATTTTTTTTTTGTTTTTTCAGGCCAATAGCAATTCATCCACAACAATTAACCCGTTAAGGTTAGAGTAATAAGCAAAACAACTGAAAGGGAACCCTTCCACCTTTTGTTCACCGAGAGCCCAGACTGGGAGGGTGAGAGCATACGGTGTTCCGGGGATCGTCAGCATAAATAAACAAACTGAAAATTACAATTGCATGGGCGGCAAGCCATCCCCTTCTGCTTATCCAGCAGGATAGAAACTAAACTTCTTGGCGGTGAACCGACCAAGGGAAAGATTACAAGAAACAGAAGTTCAATCACTCTACCGCGTATTTCAGCGGGAGGACATTACATTAACAATCACTCTACCGCATATTTCAGCGGAAGGACCAAAAACATTGAACTTATCACTCGACCACTTATTCAGCGGGATGAGAATTACAAAGAGAGAACTGGTTAGTAGTACTACTACCTAACCTTACAATAATAGAAAAGATAGAAGGAGAGTAATGCAGATTTCTGTAGTAAAGATATAAATTTCTGTTCCAACCAAATCTGCAGGCTGGAAACACAGACCAGCAGCCCAGATAAATGCCAAAATATTCATCTCCCTCATTTTACATCCGATTTAGCTCAAACCAATCCCAAACCCACCGTACAACATATGCAATTCTAACCAATCAAAACAACACCCCAAAAAGACCCTTATTTATTTTGCACGCATCCCAATGCAAGGCAAAAAACCCACGCCTAGACTAGGAATTTCGATTTTGCATAATTAATTCAAAACTCAAACAAACGTGCTAAAAACTTACAAACTTATTCGCCAGTGCTGGGAAGGAAGATAGGATTGATACCCATAACTGTCAGACGCTCTAGCAGAGAGATGTGAGCAAAAATATGCTTCAGCCACAAGCAAAACCAGCAAGTACAGAATCGTTGCAACACCAAGATGTCAATGGCAAAGCTCTGAAAACAGTAGAGGAATACAAGGCACAGCTAGGTACTGTATTTCAAGTATGAAACCGGGTAGCACTAGGGAGACGCACTCCGAAGCCTCAAGTTCTGTCGCCAATCCGACAGCATAACATTACAGATTTTCAAGATGATGCAAATGGGAACCCAAGCCTCATATTTATAACTTCATTCTTCAAATTCAAATGACATCCCTCCAAATTCCACGCTTGCATTTGAATTTCATTCCACTTTCATGTGGACCCAAGTGTAGCGCCCAACTTCCTAAGTCAAAAGTCACGCCCAAGAAAGGGGAGGACCCACGTTAAACACTTAGGCACATGTTAGCGATGCAAAGTGAAATAATATCCCTTCTAAAATATTTCACATTCCATAAAACAACTGAATTTCGCCCAAACTTAGGATTAAACAGGCATTAATCCCAAATTTAATAAACCAGTAGCCAATAAATAGATTAATTAAATATTAACCTTAGGATAAGGAAATAATACTTAATTATGTTGCAAATGTCTCCCGCACTGATTATTATCACAACCAAGATGAAACTGAGCCCAAACGACCACAGACTGCTACAGAATTCAGACCCCTGTCTACTGCCAAAAATAGAAATGTGCCACCCAGCCACTTACTAAAAATAGTAAGTCAAGAATTAATGCTCAGAAAAATATGATCATCGCGTCCAGAGGCAAAGCAAGGAGTGCTCAGTAGGACAGTGGCACCAGAATGGTCATCCCCTGACTTACTAAAAATAGTAAGTCCTTGTTTCATCGATGCTAGACCCTGATTACTCATTCCACCTAGCCTACGGGTCTCAGGAATAGGCTAATGGACCACTGAAAGAACATCAATGAGAAGGGGACATTACACCAATGCTAGTAGAACCTTGGCCTTAAAGAGAGAAATAAATCATATAGCTATGATCAAAGGGGAGTCAGTCAATGCCTACTTCATGTGGATATCAGTCCTAAGGGATGAGCTAGCAACCCTTGGATATGAGATCCAAAGCAAAGAATTAACACTCATTGCTCTAGATGTGTTGCCTAGTATATGGGAAACATTCGTCCAAGGCATCAGTGCAAGGGATAAATTTCCAAAGTTTGAAAGGCTAAAGGCAAACTGTCTCCAAGAAGAATCAAGGTTAAATAAGAAAGGGATCAAACAAAAGAATATAGATCAAGATCTTCAAGTCCTAAATACAAACTCCAATAAGAAAAGCAAGCAGAAACAATTTAGGAAGAGGAAAGGTCGTCATGGCAAGAACACCTTCAAGAAGGATCTTTCACAGATTCAATGTTACAGATGTGACAAATTAGGACACTATGTTGCCAAATGTCTGGAAAGAGCCAAACAAGCAGCCACATTTGCCAAAGCAGGAAAATCTAAAGGGAAAGATGACTCCGAGAAGTATGTACTCTACTCAGCACTTAGAAACCAAGCATCAAACAAGGTTAACTCCTGGGTGATCGACAGTGGCTCATCCAGACACATTACAGGGTTTAGAGAAGTGCTAGACTCCATGATAGAGGAGAATGATGAGGAAGTGACTATCAGAGATGACTCCATACATCCAGTCAAAGGAGTAGGAACCTGCACCATCAAACTGAAGTTAGGCGTATCATTGCAACTTAAAAGAGTACTATATGTCCCAAGCATCAAGAGAAATCTAGTCTCCATATCAGCACTAGAGGATAATGGGTACAGAGTGACCTTCATGGACAATAGATTGTTGGCTTGGCCAAAGAATTCATCTATCAAGAAAGCTAAAACCATTGGTCAAAGACAAGGCTACTTGTATGAGCTGTGCACACAGCCCATCCTAGCCCTAATCCATGAAACTACAGATGCTAATGAAGTTTGGCATAGAAGACTAGGTCACCTGAATTTTAGAGCTTTATCATCAATGGGAAACCTTGTCACAGGCCTACCTAAGTTAAAGCAATATCATTCAGGGCCATGCAAGGGATGTGCCCTGGGTAAAAATGCTAAGGGTGTTTTTCAAAATAGTACTAGGAAAACAAGCAAAGTTTTAGAGTTAGTTCATTCTGATGTATGTGGACCTATGTCCATACCTTCTTTAGGGGGATTTTTGTATTATGTAATATTTGTTCATGACTACTCTAGGAAAACTTGGATCTACTTTCTGAAATGTAAAGAATCAGAAGAGATCCTTAATAGGTTTAAGGAATTTAAATCACTAACAGAAAACTACTCAGGAAATAAAATTAAAACCTTAAGAACTAACAATGGGGGGAATACACCTCAGACTTGTTTAAAGATTTTTGTAAAAATGTTGGGATTAAGAGGGAGCTTACTATACCTTATAATCCTCAACAAAATGGGGTAGCTAAGAGGAAAAATAGGACAATTGTAGAAGCTGCCAAAGCCATGATTCTTGATCAGAATCTAAATACCAATCTTTGGGCAGAAGCAACCAGCACTGTTGTATATATACAAAATAGATATCCTCACTCCCATCTTGAAGATAAAACCCCTGAGGAAGTCTTTACTAAAACAAAGTCAGATATCAGCAGCCTTAGAATATTTGAGTGTCCTGTCTATATTCATGTACCTAAGGAGAAAAGATTAAAATTAGAGCCTTCTGGAAAAAGGGGAAGACTTGTAGGATATAGTGAAACCTCCAAGGCCTACAGAATCTATATACCTGGCCAGAGGAATATTGAACTAAGTAGGGATGTAATCTTTGAAGAAGGCTTAGCCTTCAAAAGAGCCCAAAGCTCGATAGAACCTGAAGCCTATATCCCCACCCCTAGCATAGATGAAGACCCTACTCCTCAGCTTCAGAGGGAGAGTCTTGAGGAAAATGAAGGTGAAACTCAAAACCCACTTAGAGAAAATTTCAAGAAGAGACCACTATGGCCACCAAAACTGTAGAAGAAGCTCAGAAGTATGCTGCCCCTACAAGAACCTTTAGAGAAAGCAAAAGGCCTAACAAACTTACCAACTACGTTGCTCTCATGAATGATCTTTCAAAAGCTGAACCTACTAATGTATCAGATGCACTTAAACAACAAGTATGGAAGAATGCCATGTCTAAGGAATACCAGTCCATTATGAAAAATGATGTTTGGGAGATTGTACCTAGGCCATCTGGAAAATCTGTTGTCACCTCCAAATGGCTCTTCAAAATCAAACATGTTGCAGATGGTAGCATTGAGAAACACAAGGCTAGATTTGTAGCCAGAGAGTTCTCACAAAAGGAAGGAATTGACTATGAAGAAACCTTTGCACTTGTAGCCAGATACACCTCAGTAAGAATAGTCTTAGCCATTGCAGCAGCAAAAGGATGGAAAGTACATCAGATGAATGTAAAGACAGCATTTCTTAATGGAGAGATTGCACAAGAAGTATACCTAGAGCAACCTAAAGGGTTTGAGATTCATGATGTAGAATCTCATGTATGTAAACTCAAGAAAGCTCTTTATGGGCTTAAACAGGCTCCCAGGGCCTAGTATGAAAGAATTGACACTTATCTCTCAGGGCTAGGCTTCTTAAAGAATTATGCAAATCCAAATCTCTACTACAAGCAAGACAAAGGTGATATGATGATATTGATTCTATATGTTGATGATTTGTTAATCATAGGAAAAGATCACCTTATAGATCAGTGTAAGAAAGACCTTGCTAAAGAATTTGACATGAAGGACTTGAGACTCCTTCATTACTTCCTAGGTTTGGAAGTATGGCAGAATTCTGATGGCATTATACTAAACAAGGGAAAATATACCTTGGACATTTTGAAGAGATTTGGAATGCTAAACTGCAGACCCATGACCTCTCCAATGGAAACAAACCTTCATAAACTTAAGGAAGCAGCAACAGAATCACAACCATCAGATCCTACTCTATACAGGCAAATGATTGGGTCGTTGATGTATCTTGTAAATACGAGACCAGATATCTGTTATGCAGTTAATGCCTTGAGTCAATTTATGTGTGAACCAAAGGAGATACACCTGGTAGCAGTAAAACATATCATGAGATATCTAAAAGGTACCCTAAAACTTGGTCTCAAATATGAGAGAGTTGAACTAGATTTACACGGATTCACAAATTCAGATTGGGCTGGAAGTGTAACTAACAGGAAATGCACCTCGGGATGTTGTTTCAGTTTAAGTTCAGCCATGATATCCTGGATTTGCAGAAAACAGTCATCAGTAGCATAGAGTTCCACTGAGGCCGAATACATTGCAGCCTCCATGGCTGCTCGAGAGGCATTATGGGTTAGGAAGCTGCTTGTGGGGTTATTCGGTGAACCAATGAAGCCTACAGTTATTCATTGTGACAACCAAAGTTATATAAAACTTTCAATGAATCCAGTGTTTCATGACAGATCCAAACATATTGAGATTCCATATCATTAATGTACGAGACATGGTAGATAGGAATGTGATCCAGTTGGAATACATTTGTACAGGAGAGCAGACAGCAGATATTCTTACCAAACCACTTTCAAGGGTGAAAGTTGAGCACTTCAGAAAAGGTCTTGGTATGATTGAGATTTAATTTGCTTTGTACTCCTATACTTATTAAGATGTTTTATGTGTAAACTTCTGTGTCATGTTAGGACTTTTATGGGTTTAACCCCTTGTGTTCATGTCTAAGAGGTGACGATCTCTCAGATAATGAATACTTGTATGTAGACATTATAAGGTGATGATCTTATGATGTTCAAACTAGTTATCATGTTGGATCTCTGGTATGCCATGGATGTGCCATGATTGTGTTGTGGTAAAACATTTGGATAAAATGTTAGTGCACATACCACAACTTGGATAAGTTGAGAATTTAACTATTCTCATGTACTTATTCCTAAAGTATTGCGTGTTTAGGCAATACTGATATCACGTGCTTAGGTGATATCTTGTCATCACAAGTTGATGTGATGAACGTTTGTATCACGCATTTAGGTGATACTTCATGTCACGTGTTTAGGTGATGTGATTTCTTGTATCAAATGATTGATGATACTTCATGTCACATGCCTGGGTGATATGATCCCCTAGAGAGTAAGATTACGTAATAGCTAAGAGGGAGTATTGATATGTGATGCTAGATATGTTGTCTGTCATTTATCTTCCCTAGCTAAGAGGGAGTATTGATACATGATAGCCTCAGTAAGATAAATGATTGAATGAGAGATAAATGAAGTCTTTCATTCAATCATCTATCTCATTGATGTACATCAAGTATTAATTCAACATCGAGGCTATCATGTATCAACAGTTTTTGTATTAATTCAACAGTCCATGTTCATCAAGTGCTTATAAAATCACTCCCAGATACGACTATCATGATCCTACTAAGAAGGAAAGGTATGCAATATTTAATACCCGAAAAGGTGCGACCAACCATCGCATCCAACTGCCCTTCGGGAAGACTAACTGACTGCCGTAACCCATAATTACTGACGACAACATAACATAATGATTATTCCCGGCAACATCATCCCCCCAAGAAAAGAAGTCGTATCCGGACGACTTAATACAAAATAACTGAACACATCTTTCATCCAAGCTAAGAATAATAAACTAGCAAAGGAATTTGTCATCAAATCATACTCTTCTAGGTCCAAGAAGGATGCTTTTCTGCCCTAGTGTGTTCAACAACTGATGCAAGAAAGACTTCACTACATGTAGGTAGATGCAAGAAGTGCATTGACTAGCATGTGAACCTTAAGAAACCTAACGAGACAAGTGAAATACATTGTAACTAAATGTTCTAAATAGAAGGAGAAAATAAGTTTTGGCCATTTCAACTATCTTCTTGACTCTAAGTGTCTCAAGTTATTCTATTGTTTCAATTTTTGCAAGTCTGATCTGCAAGTGACATGATCATATGTTACAAATCATAGGGAGGACTTCATTGGAAGCTATGTATGTAGCTGAATGTCTCCATGTGTAATGTCCCCTCTCTAGTTGATAGGTAGTTAAGCAAGATTGGCCTATCATAAGGGTTCCCATAGGCCAGTGGAGTGGATACGGGACCCATCCAGAGGTTTGTGGAGCTACGCAAGGGCTTTATAAGTTGTTTTGGGTAGTTTGAGACACACTCCTATTTTTTAGGAGGGGTTCCTAAATTTTAAGGATTGACTGGGAGTTGACTAGAACACATTAGGAGACCTCAAGGATCATTCTAGAGGCTTGGGTCGCAGTTCCTATTTTTTAGGGAGGATCCCTATTTTTTAGGAAGGGACTGTTAGTTCACTTGCTATATTTGGGCATCACCAAGATGGCACGTGCATCATCAGTTTTCAGTTCAGGATGGCCAGGTGACGTGGTTTGAATAAAAATTAAATATTAAAGTATTGGCTTTATTATTTAATTAAAATAAAATAAAGTGATTAATAATGTCACTTTATAATAAATTATTAAAGTAATAAAAGGACCCCTTATCCTAGTGAGATATAGTTGTTTTAAAAAGGGGGCCATTGAGGGGTATTAACACATAAATAAAAAATGAATTATTAAATACATTATGAGCCCAATTTCCAATGCACATCTTGAGGAGACATCATTTTATTAAAATTTGGGTAATTAAAAAGGTGGAGACGAATAAAGTTTAATAAACTTTATTAAGATTTGTATTGAAACCCTAAAGCTACAATTAGGGTTTGGAGTCAATAAAAGAACATGAGGAGGCTTCATTTTCCCATTCTATTATTCATTTTTACATCAACAAATTGAGAATTGAGCTCTGGAGATGAATTTCAGCAGCAAGTCAGACTTTTGGGAATGAAAACTCCTTGGAGATAGGTGAATTGGATGAAACCCTAGTTCACAATTGAGAGAAATCCATACAGGGTTTCTATTGGAGCTTCTAAAGATATTATTTACAGCAGATATCAGATTTACATGCAGATCTAGAGGGTTTGGAACCACCTCAAGGCAGTCATACCACTCTTAGGGACAGCCGTACCATTTCCCTAGCTGTCAATACCATCTAGCAGGCAATTGGTTGCAGGATTTGACCGTACTACTCAGAAAAGGGTTAGGAATTCGTTCAGACTTTATGATCAGCACCCTCCGACAGTGATTTGGTGATCTCAGCAGGCCATAGGAGTCAATTGTGATTCAGATTGTCGGTTCTTTCAGCAAATTCAATAATCTTGCCTGGAGGCCAAGCATGGGATTTAGCAATTCCACTATTAATATTTGTTTTTGATAATTATTGTTGGTGCAAATTAAGTACATTGTAGCCATTGCATCTCAGTGGACACTCATGTACGGTGATTTCATTGAATTCTTCAATAAAACCCTTCACTGGTTGAGCACTGGACTCCAGGTATGCATATTTGACTTCCCTCTATAAATTCTGAAAAGTTGTTATCTTGCTGTTATTAAAATCAGAATTCTGTAATTTATATCAGTCAAATATAGTGTCTACAAATTGGATCCAAAACGCTGTTATTTGGCATATGTTTCATGTATAAATCCCATTCAAGCACTGGCAACAAGACTGAAACCAAAACACATAAAAAACTTCCTCAAATCCTAAATCAGCAGCATCAAACTCAGAAAAAAATTACATCAGATTTGAGTGGGGATCTTTCACCATGGCAAACCGTAATGGTTTAGGAAGTATTTTGAACTTAGTTGTGGGTTTTTTTTGCCACATTTGCTACTATGAATGTAATGAGAGTTGGATGAATGTGTGACAAACATTTTAAAGCATTGCAAGCCATTGTAACAGTCTTCCTTTCAGTTCATGTAAATTATTGTAGCCTTGAGATGGTTTCTTAAAAATGCTTAGTTATATAGGGCTTTATTACTTTTTGTGTATGCAAGCTCCAAGTATGATTTGCTTGGTTTCTATCTCTCTTCATAGGTTGTGACTTCGTTGCTCATGGGATTAGGCACCAATCCTGAACGGTAAATGATCAAACATTTTCTCATCATACTATTCTTTATTCTCATTAGTTTCAATTTAGGGTGAGGATCCAATTTTACACATGTTCCAGGGATATTTCTGATGTCATATTTCATGCAAGCTAAGAATGGTAAATCAGTAAAGGAACTTGTGATCAAATCTTCATTCAATTACATGTGTATGATTGGATTAAGGGAAAATCCTCCATACGAGTATACACAATGTCTGGGTGTAGTTGTTGAATGTTTCTATATTGTTATATCATTGTGCTTTTATTGCCTTGTTGAGGATATCTCAAGGAACACCCTCCGAAGTTTAGCTGAGCCTAAAGTGAAGGTGAGCTAATTCACTCACAAGAACTTCCATTCATGCTACTATCTAAGCATAAGTGTTGCCTATTACCTTTGTGACACTACCCTTGGCCTTATGTTTTGGAGCCAGTCTTTAAGATTTGTGGGAATACATGTTTGAGAGCCTACAATCTCAATAAATCATTGAAAAAAATTGTAATGCAGGGTTCTAAAGTGGGACACTTAATACTCTAGATGAGTCTCTTCGATTAGTTGACCATTGAGAATAACAAAATGTCAAAACAGTTTACATAACTTCTCCAATCTAATATTCTAGGTCTTTCAATGCTAAAGGCTCTTCCTTATATTCATTCTAACAGAGCACTAAGCACAAAACAAGAATTTGATTTAACAGCAATGAAAACAGTTGCAAGAACCTCTACAATCATCTAGAATACTACCAGAAGCTAACTTTTGACTATTCCTAACTCTGATTTCAATTTCTTATTTATTTGGCTATTGTATATATGTTCAATAAGTATTTGTTTTGATAATGAATCATCTTTACAGTTTATGTTATAATTTGATAGATACTTTGCTTTCAGTCCACACTATAAATCATAAGGAGCCTGCAGACCTTGAAATTTAAATTTACAATTCCTCTTGAAGCGCTTTCAAATTCAGTATTTGAGAACAAAGGTCAAGGAATTAATTACAGTAATTGCAGAAATCCTATGCATGTTCTTAGCACAATTAAAAATGGATAGGAAAGAATGAACTGCACCAGAATACAAGTGTTGCTCCTGAAAGAGCCATGACAGTATATGCAAAAGGTCCAGCGATTGCATCAGCTAGTCTCTGGACAGGAGCTTCATGACCTTGGGCCTCTTCAACCTGTTATAAATGAAGAAAAATAAAATATTTTATAGAGTGGAACCAAATAGCAAAGGATAAAGTAAACACAAGAAAACAAAAATACACTTTGCTAATAAAAAATTCAGAAGTTAAATTGACAAAAAAAGGAACCACTTAAAACATTATTGTTATTTATGAATTTGATTAGATTATTTCTGAAATGTTGGTGATGAAGATACTTGTGAGCAAGGTACTAAAAACAGATTCAAGAACTACAGCAGAGACATGCACTTGCTTACAGAAAAGGATTTTGATAGACATTTACTAGGTATGATTGATATCTTACATGAATAGTTCGGCCATCATGTGGGTTCATTTGCTTCTACCTGGTTAACATCTGTAACAACCAAAAGGGATCTAGTGCAGGAGCTACAAAACTTCAATTGCCACATGTTTGTAGTAGTATAGATCATTCAAATACAATATAAATATACAATGATAGGTATACATTAGACACTATGACTAAGTGTCTGTAAAAGGGAAATGGGAAAATATGATAGTAAATGAGGGTGAAGAGGTTTCCACGCAAAACAGTTATGTATGACTAAGTGTCTGTAAAAGGGAAATGGGAAAATATGATAGTTAATGAGGGTGAAGAGGTTTCCACGCAAAACAGTTATGCTACTATTTATAGATAAAACAGTAATATATAGTTATACTACAAATTTACATATTTTTTCCACAGATCCATCATTCTCATATACAAATCTAAAGGTTGACACATCATGGATGTCATGATCATGATGCACAATTTAAAATACATGCACGAATGTTAGAATTTGGTCATAAATGTTGTGATAACAGGCTCAGTCAAAGAACAACCTGGGCCTTACAACTCTCATAATATAAACAACCTTTTGTATTCTCAACAAATAGACCATCTCCTCAAAAGCTAAAGAAAAGCTGTAATTTGGATTTCAAGCATTAGCTGTGCATGGTTATGGGTTTATACTTAATACACGTGATTTTATCTGGCATGACACCATTTGCAAAGATATAGAACTTTGATAAAATTTCAAATAATGTGTGAAAACTCTTATGAAAAATAAATTAAAAAAACAATATTATGGCTTGGTAACAAAGCAAATGTTAACTGTGATTAATGACAAAGAGCTTAAAGTGGGTAAAATTTGGGCATAAAATACCTGTTCATGTGAATTACTAAGTAAAAAATCCAAAATTTTCATTATCAAGTTAAGCTTCTGTAAAGCAGCAATTTAAATTGTTTTCCTTTTACCCAAATAAATATCAACTTGTACCATTTGAATGATCTTCGAAATTGTTGACATGGCTCCACTTGTTGCAACTTCTATCCTTAAAGGTCCCTCCTAAAAATGTGAATTCAACAAGAAACAAAAATTTACAAAGATTAAAACCTTAAAACAAGAAATTTAACATATGTAACTGTATGAAACATTTGATGAAATTTTGCATTGGTGAACAATTTGCCAATATTATTCTTTGCAAAGAAAAGCGATTGCATATTTCTTGAAGTTCTTATATCACTAAAATTAACATGCTAGACATTTCAATTTTTAGGAGATAAACTTAATGTACTCCATTACATATATTTTGCATGCAAAGTTTGAGGATTTAAACATGGACTCGAAATGACAATAGGCTCAACTCTCAAATATCTTACTAATAGCAGGCATAAAGAATAAACATACAATTAAATAAGTATATCCTAATCATGAAGTTCAAGGCCTATGCATTGATGAAAATATGTGCAAAACAGAGATTTATATATGATTTCCTACATGAAGGCAAAGGTTATTTTATAGAAAAAATAGCACTATTAAAATTTTGAAACAAATAAAGTCTTCTAGTTTACGACTGTTGCAGCATTTGTCATAAAATTTATGAATTACTTTCTCACCATACTCTACAAACTGATCCTATGATAAAAAGTCAAGCAACATGTCAGCACCAAGATTTGCAGGCCTCAAAATTAATGAAGATCCTAGGTACTTGCATGCTTTGTTGCCCTTGCCCTATTTTCCCACCATTAATATCCAATCTCAGAAATTCTAAGTGGCCCCCAACATGTGTTGTGGTTGTCACGTATTCTTGAAAATTTCTAAGTGTTTGAATGTTTGTGTGGTCCTTGTCATTTTCCCGAGCTGCAGACTTTCATGCAAAATCGGGACCTATAGACTAGGTCTTAAAATTCTAGGCTCCCCCAGAAACCCAGCTCCTACCACTCCACAGCCTTCCCTTTGTCTTTTGGGGGCCCAAGCCAATGGATGGACTTCGGACAAAAGGGATTAGGTCTTGCAATTGTAAGAGCGTGTAAGAGAAAGATTACAACGTGAGCTAAACATCTCAACCAAATTATAAGAGTCTATGTCGCTTGTCATAAAGCATCTTGGAAAATGTGGAAAATGACAAAATGGACTGCCCAAGTTTGCTGGATAGGTTTATAACATGTAAGACAATATTGTATTCTTGATTTGTTGACCCATCATGCAGAGGCATTGGAATTTTTGCCATGAAGTTGCAAGCCGCATTTGGGCTCATGGTTTTGCATATAGTTTCCCAAAACCATTTATGATTTCCTATTTGGTCATTGCCTATATATTTGGTTGCTTGAGGTGAGGTTGCATATAGAGGAATTTGCAATGTATGGGCTTTTTGCTAGGTTACCAGGTTCTGCCCCTTAGACCCCTGGTACTGGTCTAGGGTTCTGGTACGGTCCACCTATGGTCCGGACAAGGTCCGTGATTTGCAGGCCTGGTTCGGACCAGGTCGAACCAAAGAGGACCCAAGTAGAGCCCAGGGGTCTGACAGCCCAAAAATGGTTTTATTTTTTTTTTGCAAAATTTAATTTTTTTTTAATTCCACCATATAAAAAATTAAAATATAACCCTAAAAGTGAGTTTTAAAACATTAACTTGGCTCATTTCACACAAGCAACAAGACTACGAGCAAGGGGAAGCGAAGATGTAGGATATAGAGCCAAAGCATACTGATTTGGATGCTTTCACTTCTCAACTTGTTGCATTTGATGACTCAGATAGCGAGCAAACTTAAAGTGCAAGTGCAAGTGTAAGTGGCATTGGCATTGACATTGATTCATCTAATGTCAATGTCAATGATGAGGAGGAGGAGAATGAGGATGATGAATTAGAGAATCCATTTGATGATCAAACTTTAAATTGTTGAAAGTTGAAACAATGATACTTGAATATTTTATCATTTTGATATTAAACTTGATGTATATGATGTTGTTATGGTATGATCATGATGCTATGATTACAAGTATATGTTGGTTTTTTTGTTTATATGATGTTATGTGACATGCTAATCTTAATTCATGCTTATAGGCTGCATATACATACATATATATATATATATAGAGAGAGAGAGAGAAAGAGAGAGAGAGATGTATATACATAAATGTATACACACACACACACACACATATATATATAATTTACATGTTTTTGTACTAACGAACCCAAACCCCTTTTCAAAATTTTGTCGTACCGACATAACGGTTCTTCAAACCCGAACCAGTGCCCGAACCTGAACCGGCAACCTAGGTTTTTTGTCAATTTCCCTCAAGAGATGTAGGATATCAATTTCTATGCTAAGGTGATGCAAGAGCATCCCTGGTGAATTGGCTACTCTCATCAACCATTAATATGTTTAATTTAATTTCTCAAGTTTTTTGCTAAATAATGTGTAGGAGAAGTAAATTTGTTATAAAAGGCCATTACTTTATAAGATAGTTGTCGCCATGGTTTTGCAATCAAGTTTGACTAGGAGGTTCAAATTTTAATTTAGCATATTCTAGTTCAAACTTGGAATATACCTTTTTCGGTGTGATCTCTTGGGAGTTACCATTTTGGGACCACTCATATTTTCTTTCTTAAATGATAATTATTCAAAATGGATGTCAAGGAGTTAATGGATAGTTTCTAATTTGGGGTCCTGTTGAGTGGAGTGGGTGGCCTAGTTGACTTATATTATTAGTAAGTTTGGAGGTGGAGTTGGAAATGCATCCAATTGTCATTTAATGAAATTTCTAAATGGGAAATAAGCTTCCCTTAGTTTCCCACGAATTCTTTAGCCCGGGGTTACAAAATTATAGTGGGAAGTCACTCGTGGAGTTTTAGCAACTTCAACTTTGATCTTTCCATTCCAAACAAAGATATTTTGGGTTTTGAAGGTGAAGATTGGAGAGCTTGGGAGGAATGCTTTTGGAAGCCATATTGCTGCTGTTATGCTTCATTTTGCAGGTCCATGATAAGTCATATATCATATTACAATGTTGTAATGAGAACCCAATAGGCTTACCATGGTGTTATGTAAAGTTGTTTCAAAATTCAATGAGAATTTCTCTAGTTTTCTTGCATAAAATTGGTGTTTAAATTCATCTTATTTTCTGTTATAAATCAGATTTGCATTAGTGTTTTGAAGTGTATGTTCAAGTGGTTTTGAAGGGATTCCGTCCCTTTACATCAATGGTATCAAAGCAAGGTGATCTTGAGTGTGTGAACAGACAGCCAAGAGAGGCAATTTGCACCAAGATTGTGATTGTGAGTTGTGAGAAAAATGTTTACAAGAGGAGCCCCACATGGTAGGAGTAGAGGTAGACGAAAAAGTAGAAGTGGAAATCATCTCCATGTTGTCCATGGTGACAATTTTAGAGCCTTGAGAAGGCAGGTTGAAACCTTGCAAGATGAAATCCAAAGAGGTTTTGCACAGAGAAGAGAGCCTCGAAGTGAAGGAGAGGAAGAACCCTCATAAAATGCTAACTAATCAAGTGATGAAGGGAATGCAGTAGCAGCAGTTGTTAATGATCCATTGTTAATTGCACAATCAAAGATAGGGAAAAGACCAAAGATTGATTTCCTACATTCAGTGGAAACCTAAATCTTCAAGAACTTATTGATTGGATAAATGACATGGAGGAGTATTTGAGTTTGAAGAAATTGAAGTACCTAACAAGGTAAGATTTGCCAAAGCCAAGTTGAAAGGACATGCTTCAATTTGGTGGAGAGAGGTCCAATTGGAAAGAGGAAGAAGAGGTAAAGACAAAATCACTATATAGGATAGGATGGTTGAGAAAATGAAGAGACAATTTATCCCAATAAATTATGAGTTAGATTTGATAAAGAAGATGCAAAGTCTTAGACAAGAAAGAAGAACAATGAAGGAATATACACAAGTTTCATAGGATTTTGATCTAAACCGGTCATTTAGAGGCCAACAAAGAGAAGGTAGCCCTTTACATTAAAGGTTTGAAGCCAAGCATACAAGAAGAGTAAGCATTAGTAAGAGTGTATACCATAGAAGATGCATACCATTTTGCCTTGAAGATAGAAGAAAAAATGAAAAAAATATTTGAAAAGAAGCAAAGAGGAAGAGGCCGTGGTGTAAAGACAAGAGGAAGATCTTATAAAAATGAAGATAATAATCAAAAAAATGAAGACCAATGCAGCAGTAAAAATCAGAAATTTGATGATCATACAATCCCAGAGAGCAAAACTTCAGAGGAAGAGCATGATCGGATAGAGGATTCGAAAGAGGCGACTTTCGTGGAACCTGTTTCAAGTGTGGAGAAGAGGGTCACAAAGCTTATGACTGCCCTCATGAGGAAGAAAGAACAAGAAGATGATCTGAAAATCAGCTTAGAGAAGCAAATGTTAATGAAGAAAATGCACATACATCACATCCAGAAAAAGCAAATGGAGGTGAAGGCTTGGTGACAAGGAAAGCCCTATTGAGTGAAGACAATGAACTAGCTCAAAGAAAGAGATTGTTCAAGACAAGATGCAAATGTGAAGGGAAGGTATGTAATGTCATCATAGATAGTGGAAGCACCGATAACCTCATATCTCAAGAAATGGTGAGAAAATTGAAGCTAGAGAAGAAAAGACATCTGCGTCCATATAGAATTGCATGGGTACAAAATGATCAAAAACTTTTGGTCAACAAACAAAGTTTGGTAAAATTTAAAATAGGAGGCTATTATGATGAAATTTTATGTGATATTATATGTATAGATCTAAGTTATCGGGTTCAGCACTCATAGCCCATATACTGGTCCTGGTTCGAGTTGGATCCCGATTCGAGTTCACTTCGTGTCTAGTTCGGTTCGAAACAGTAGTCAGTAAAGTCAAAACACCTGTTGCAGTTGCTGTCAATGTAAACACTTGTTTGCAAGTTGTCGTCGATGAAAACACCCATTTGCAGTTGTCATTGATGAAGGGAGGGATACAGTTGTCAACACCTATTTGCAGTTGATGTCGATGGAGGGAGAGATACAGTTGTCGTCGATGAAGCGAAGGATACATGTCATCGATGAAGGAAGGGCTAGGAATATGTCATGACCCCTCCTTGATCAT
Organism: Cryptomeria japonica; assembly: GCF_030272615.1. Taxonomy (NCBI): domain Eukaryota; kingdom Viridiplantae; phylum Streptophyta; class Pinopsida; order Cupressales; family Cupressaceae; genus Cryptomeria; species Cryptomeria japonica. Next base: position 540,612,268 of record NC_081406.1, read on the forward strand.
TATATATATATCCCAAATAAAACAATTATTATTATTAATACAATTACCAATAAATAATTATTTGAAATTTATTTATTTATTAATTATTATTATTAGTATTTATTACTAATTTAATATTCTTGAAATATTCAAATAAAGATAAATTAATATTGCAACAAATCCTTATATTGAAAATTCTTTGTGACGTCCCCATCCAAATGCTAAATAACTAAGAGAAAGCTCCTTGTATTATCTTTATAGATGATATTATTGAAAGCCAACTCTTCTGATATTCAATGATATGACAAAACCGAACCTTGGACAACACTCACGATTATGTATTTATACTTTATTGTACCAAGTGATAATATGAGTGGAGCAATTAAGAGAAATATGCCGAATAGTTATCTGACTTCATCGACAAGTCAAAGTGCAAGATCACTGAAGTATTATTAATAGCAAATAAACATCAAGAATATTGAATTGACTAATCGATAACTGGATAGCAATATGAAAGGATCCATCCCAATCCAAAGATATCATATACGGGATCAATAACTAGAGATACCCGTGGTAAATAATGATCGAAGACAATCATTCCAGACTAAGGCATAAACCTTTGATAATCTGCATTACCCTTAACAGAGATCATTTTTATGTTAACAAAGGAGATTAATACCAAGGAGATTCATAATAAGAAGACCTCATGATAACTAATTATCATCCATTAAACATAACAACTAATCATGCGATTTTAATGGAGTCCGATAATGGATTATATGATAACAATAGTAAACAAGAGATACGATTGGAATAATGAAGTGACACGATCCCTTAACGAAGCATGCTCTTTAGTTCTCAAAGAGCACAACCATTCAATTGTGAAGAGTTATATAAGACAAATCAAATCATTCATTCAGGGGGGAATCATCTTTCCTAATTATTCCAGGGAAATCTGCTCTACGTGGAGTGATTGCCATTGGCATTGTTAGTTGCATATACAAAAGGAAAGAAAGAGAGATAATATTGGCAACATCGAATAGATTGGGAATTATTACATATGGTCTGTGCCATTGATCAGATCAGAACTGAACTGTTATTAAGTTACAGGCAGTAACATCCTTGTCTTTAGCAGTATGTATAGGGACATGCTTAGTATGTATAATAATAATATAGAAGACTGTTGATGTGCTATGTAGAATTTAATATTATTATGAATATTAATAATGACATAATAATTAATAATTGTGACTGCTCTGCAGTAATATATATATATATATATATTAGTAATATCTGAGAATAGATAAAGGTATATGTATGTATAAAAATAAATATATATATAGAGATAGAGAGAGAAATAGTGCTTTGATCGGAACAAATAAATCTAAGACTATAAATCAGATTGAATTAGCAATCCAATATCAGGAAAAAAGATTTTTATCATTGATTGGATTCATGTTAAGAGGGTTTTGTCTCCTAATCAATGTAGTTTAGTTTAAGTCATAAGTATATTGAAATAGATTAATTATGGTAAAAAACAAGCCTAAACCTAGTAGGGGACATTACAAAATAGCGAAGCCTTTGATAATTCATTGGCTTTCCATTTATTAATTTTACACTTAAAAAGTTTTTCTATAAATTCATAATTCATTGATTTATAATTTTATACACATATATTAGTAATATATGTTATTATATAATATATTATAATATATTAGATTATATAATAATATATATTATATTATTATATAATATATATAATAATATATAATATTATATATTATATTATATTATATTATATAATAAATATTGTATATTATATAAATAATATATATAATAATATATATTATTATATAATCTAATATATTATTATAATATATATATATATATATATATATAGTTTTTGTACTAACGAACCTTAACAAGCACAAGCCCCTTTTTAAAATTTTGTCATACTGGCGTACCGGTTCTTCAAACCCGAACCGATGCCCAAACCTGAACCGGTGCCCGAACCCAAACTGGCAAGTTAGCTATAGATGCTTGTCATGTTTTGTTAGGAAGACCTTGGCAATTTGACAGGAAGGTAATGCACAACGGTTATAGCCAACACATACACGTTAACGAAGGATGGAGTGAAACATAAATTGATGCCACTGAAAGAAGAAATGGTTCAAGTTTGCAGCAATGCAAAGGTTTGTTTAGTTGATGCAAGGAAATTTTTAGAAGGTATGAAGCATGAGAAAGTTTGTTTTACTTTGATTCCAAAGACTACCTATGAAAATGTGGAAGTTGCAGATTTGTTGCAAGAATTCAGGATAGTGTTTCGAACAATGTGCTAGAAGGACTCCTGGTAAGTCATCAAATTGATTTGGTACCACGAGCAAGTTTGCCAAACAAGGCTGCCAATAGAATGGACCCTACAAAGAATGAAGAGTTGAATAGGCAAGTTGCAAATTTGTTGAAGAAAGGTTTGATCAGAGAAAGTTTGAGTCCTTGAGCAGTACCTGCAATATTGTCACCAATGAAGAATGGAGAATGGAAAATGTGCACGGATTTAAGAGCCATAAATAATATTAACATCAAATACAAATTTCCACTACCCAAGATGGATGATATCAAGGATTGTTTGAGTGGAGCTAAGTACTTCACCAAAACTGATGAGTGGTTATCATCAGATTCAAATCAGAGAAATAGATGAATCGAAGACAACTTTTAAGACTAAGGAAGGTTTTGAATGGTTAGTCATGCCTTTTGGACTAACTAATGTACCTAATACATTAATGAGATTGATGAATGAGGTTTTGAAAGAGTTTTGGGGCATATTTGTTATTGGTTATCTTGATGATATTTTAATCTTTAGTAAGACACTAGAAGAGCATTTAATGCATGTTAGACTTGTTTTTGAAAAGCTTAGAGATGAGAAGTTGCTTACTAACCACAAGAAGTGCAGCTTTGTGAAGATAATTGGTTTATTTGGGCTTTGTTGTTTCCAGAGATAGCATCAAAATGGACCCAGAGAAGGTGAAAGTTATCAGAGAATGGCCTACACCTAGAAGTGTGACAGGTGAGATCATTTCACGGATTAGCAAGCTTTTATAGAAATTCCATTAATGGTTTCAATAGAATTTGTGCCCCACTAACTGAAACTATGCAAGGAGACAAGAAAGTGCTCAAATGGACTACAAGGGCAGCGAAGAGTTTTGATTTGTTGAAGACTAAAGTGACACTAAAACCTGTTTTAGCACCTCCAAATTTCAGCAAGGTATTTCAAGTTGATTGTGACGCAAGTGGTAATGTCATTGGGGTTGTTTTGATTCAAGAAGGTAAACCTATTGCTAACTTTAGTGAGAAGTTAAATGATGCTAAGAAAAAGTATTTAGTTTATGATCAAGAGTTTTATGCCTTTGTTCAAGTATTAAAGAAATTGAGACACAATCTCTTTCCTAAGCAGCTTCTTTTGTTTACTGATCATCAAACACTTCAATATTTGAATAGTCAAGGGAAGTTAAATCAAAGGCATGTGAAATGGGTAGAATTTTTGCAAAGTTGTATTCTTTTTTTTTGAAACATGGAAGTGGAACGTCTAATAGGGTTGCAGATGCTTTGAGTAGAAGACAAAATTTTCTGATTGAGATGCAAGTTGAAGTTGTTGGTTTTGATGAACTAAAGCAATTGTATGAAGAAGATCCTGATTTTGGTGAAGCATGGAAGGCTTGCAAAGAACCTATTTCTATGGATAGGACAAGGTGGTTAGATTATCTCATTCAAAATGGTATGTTATTCAGAGGTAATTAGTTATGCATTCCTAGAAGTTCTATGGGAATGAATTTGATTAAGAAAAAACATGATGGAGGACTCCCACAACATTTTGGTTTTGATGAAACCATAGCACTTGTTGAAGGACATTGTTATTGGCCTCAATTGCAACAAGATGTTAAGAAGTATGTTCAAGGTTGTAGGATTTGTCAAGTGGCAAAAGGAGCTAGCCAAAACACTGGTTTATATCACCCACTACCTATATCTAAGAAGCCATAGGAATAGATTAATATGGATTTTGTTCTTAGTTTGCCAAGGACACAAAGAGGTCATGATTCGATATTTGTGATGGTAGATAGATTTACAAAGATGGCTATTTTATTCCATGAAAAAGACTAATGATGTTGTTCATATTGCAAAATTGTTTTTCAAGGAAATTGTGAGGCTACATGGTCTACCGAAGAGCATAGTTTCAGATAGAGATACAAAGTTTGTGGGATACTTTTGGAGGACATTACAAAATAAGCCAAGAACTGATTTGAAGTTTTGTTCAGGCTACCATCCACAGACAGATGGCCAAACAGAAGTTGTGCACAGAAGCTTGTGCAATTTGTTCAGAAGTCTAGTTGGTGACAAGCCAAAGGGGTGGGATTTGATTCTACCTCAAGCTGAATTTGCATATAACAATTCCATCAATAGGGCATAGGTAAATCACCATTTCAAATTGTTTATGGTAGCAGCCTGAAGGATCTTTCAGATTTCAAATGGTTGGAGAGAAGTGAGAAGAAAACTGCAGATGCAGAGGACTTTACTGAACACATGAAATTCTACATCATGAGGTAAGAAATCAAATCAATAAAATGAATTTTCAGTATAAGTCTAAAGCTGATTTGAAGAGGACACACAAGGAATTTCAGATTGGTGATGAATTTATGGTTTTATTGAGAAAATAAAGATTTTGAATGGGTACTTATAACAAGCTGAAAATGAAAAAATTCGGTCCTTGTAAGATTATAAGTAAACAAGATTCAGGTAATGCATATAAAGTAGAGTTGCCTGATGAGTTAAATATTTTTCCTATATTCAATATTTCAAATTTAACAAAATATCATGAAGGTGAATTTCAGGGAGATGAGATAGAGCTAAAGTTGAGAATTTTGGAATCTACTTCAAACGAGGAGGAGACAACAGGAATTTTGGATAGCAAGGTGAGTACGAGCACAAGAAACAAGTAATATTTTGAGTACATGGTAAAATGGTTTGGAAGACCTATTCAGGACTCATCTTGGTCATGAGAAGGTAAAGTTAATCGTCTTGGTTATCCTCTTGAGAAGTGACAGGCTCACTTTTCTTTCTACCATGGGTGTCTGATGCAGGAGCATCCTTGGTGAATTGGCTATCCTCATCAACCAAAAATATGTTTAATTTAATTTAATGACTCATTTTGTGACTTTTAAGAGGGTCTAAGCTAGGGGACAAAATTATGGACGGGATTACTATTTTAACCTGGTTGTTTTTCCATTTTGGAAATGTAAATGTCAAAAATGGGCACCATGTGGCATGGTGGTTAAGCCCATGGTTTTGTAAAACCACAAGTGGTTTCCAAGTTGTAAAATCACTATAAAAGGAGGGCTTGGGGAGGAGTTTGATCATTGAGTTTTTTTGCAAGACTGGATGCTAGAAGGAGTCTCTCTGAGTTCGAGTTGTGGTGATGCGCTCTTGTAAGAACTTGCATTGCAAGTGTATTGTAATCTCTTGTTGATTTGTTAATATACTATGCAGGTTTTAGAGTGTGGGGTTTTTCACCCGTATCGGTTTTCCCCACGATAATCATTGTGCTATGTGGTTGTTGTTTTATTTCTACTCTATGTGCTTCTTGTGATCTCTCTGATAGTTAAGTTGAAATTTGCATAATCGTCCTCTCAAGATTAGCGTAGGAAGCGTTTCCGCACACCTTTGCTTCCTTACAAGCGGTATCAGAGCTTGGCCAGTTTTGGTTCTATTTGTTGGGTACAGGGTTTTTTGAGCTAATCAAGGTTTGAGTGGAAGCTTGTGTAGAGTTTTTCATTTATGTGTTGCAGGATTGAAAAGATGGTAAGCATTTCAGGGAGGATTGATGTAGAGAAGTTTTCTGGCACAAACTTTGAGATGTGGAAGCTGAAGATGGAAGATCTGTTGATTGATCGAGATCTATGGGATGCGATTGATGAGAATAAGCATAGGCCCGCATATCCGACTTTAGCCGCACAATATGATGTGACTGATAGAAAAGCTAAAGGTCTCATTAGATTGTGTCTTGCAGACTCTATTCTGATAAATGTCCATGAAGAATCTACTGCAAAGAAGCTTTGGAAGAAGCTAACTGAGATCTACCAAGCGAAATCACTTGTGAACAAGATCTTCTTAAGGAAGAAATTGTATTCTTTGAGAATGGAAGAAGGTGGACGAATTTATGAGCATCTAGAAAGCTTTAATATGTTGGTAACTCAGTTGACCTCTGTTGGGGTGCCAATGGATGAAGAAGAAAGATGCCAAATCTTGCTATGTTCGTTGTCAGACTCATGGGACAGCCTTGTTATGGCCATAGGGAGCACTTCAATTACCTTGAAGATGGAGGATGTTGTTGGTTCTCTACTTTCTGAAGAGATGAGAAGGAAGGTCTCTCTGAATGCCAAAGAGGCTTTGAGTGTTCGAGGAAGACCAAAAGAAAGAGGCAAGAACGAAAAGCAGCATGGCCGTTCTAAGTCCAAGAATAAGGGGAGATCAAAATCTCCTGCGAAGTCCAAGGCAATCTGCTGGAACTGTGGCAAACCCGGACACTTCCAAAAGGACTGCAAAGAGGAGAAGAAAAAGAAGAAGAAGAAGCAAGATTCTGATTGTGAGTCCGAGAAGGAAGATGGACATGCTTTCATCGCAGCCTTGGCCACTCGTGCAGGTGACAATGCATGGTTAATAGACTAAGGTGCATCTTTCCACATGACTCCTAATAGAAACTGGTTTAGTAAGTATGAAAATTTTGATGGTGGTAAGGTGTATTTGGGTGATAACTCAGTACTTGATATTCTTGGTCGTGAAAGTATTCGTGTGAAATTTTCTGATGGTAGAATTAGAAGATTTGATGGTGTCTTGCATATCCCGGGACTAGCAAGGAATTTGTTATCTGTTAGCAAGCTAATAGATGCGGGTGTGCATGTACAGTTTTCTGAAGCAGGTGTGAAAATGGTAAGAGGTGCTATGGTGATAGCAAGAGGAAGCAGATTGGGTACACTGTACCAGCTTGATGCATGCACAGTTGAGTGCAATAGTACTTCTGATAAGATTGTGAAAAAGACTACTCAGTTGGAAAAGGAGAGGGTTTCTCTTTCAATAGATGGTCGTGGTTTTTGGGTACCCAAGGGTGCTCTGTCTACCGAATCAAAGTTGCCTGCAGAGAAGACCATGTTATGGCACCAGAGACTTGGCCACATAGGTGAGAAGGGTCTACGGACCTTGAAAAATAAGAACCTTGTTGATGGGTTGAATGATTGCAATCTTGAATTTGATTTTTGTGAGTATTGTATCTATGGTAAACAAAACCGCATTCAGTTTTACTCGAGTTCTCATAAGTCTTCATGTATTTTGGATCTAATCCATTCAGATGTATTTGGTCCAGTTGATGTTCCTTCTATTGGTAGATCAGTTTATTATGTTTCTTTCATTGATGATTTCAGTAGAAGAACATGGGTTTATTTTCTTAGGAGTAAAACTGAAGTTTTCAGTCGTTTCAAAGAATTTAAAGCAATGGTTGAGTTGCAGACTGGAAAGAAAATAAAATGTTTGAGAACTGATAATGGTGGTGAATTTTGCTCCAATGATTTTGACACATTTTGTAAAGATTGTGGTATTAAAAGAGAGAAGACAACTCCGTATTCTCCACAACAGAATGGAGTTGCAGAAAGAATGAACAGGACCTTGATGGAGAAGGCTAGGAGTATGTTGAGTGGAGCTGGACTAGAACAAAAGTTCTAGGCTGAAGCTGTAGCCACTGCCTGCTACCTGATAAACAGGTCTCCTACATCAGCTCTTGTTGATAAGACGCCAATGGAAGCGTGGTCGAGCCACAAGCCTTCACTTAGACATCTGAGAGTGTTCGGTTGCGAAGCATATGGTCATGTGCCAAAGGAGAAGCGGACAAAATTGGACAACAAAGCTGTTAAATGTATTTTCATCGGATACAGTTATGGTGTAAAAGGATACAAGCTTTGGAATCCTGTTGAACAAAAGGTATTTTATTCAAGAAGTGTTATTTTTAGAGAAACTAAGCCTTCTTCTGTTACAGTGCAGCCAGAACAAACAGAACAAAAGAAAGATGTGATTCAACTACCTGCTACACCTGAAAAAGTTGAATCGAGGCCCTTAGAAAGACAGGAAGTTGATGAGAGCTCTATGAGTTCTGAATCATCAGAGGAAGAAGAAGAACCTGAACCTGAACTTGTTCGAAGGTCTACTAGACAAAGAAAACCACTTGAAAGGTATGGATATTCTCCTGATGATTGGAGATGCATATTTGCATAGAATGCTAACATTGATGAACCAAGATCTGTAGAAGAGTCTCTTGGTATGAATGATTCAGAGTCCTGGAAAATAGCCATGGATGAAGAAATGGCAGCTCTTAAGAGGAATGAAACATGAGACCTTGTACCATTGCCTGAAAGACGAAAGCCTGTTGGTTGTAAATGGGTGTTCAAGAAGAAGATGTCTAAGTGAAGGCTTGTGGCTCGACCACGCTTCCATTGGCGTCTTATCAACAAGAGCTGATGTAGGAGACTTGTTTATCAGGTAGCAGGCAGTGGCTACAGCTTCAGCCTAGAACTTTTGTTCTAGTCCAGCTCCACTCAACATACTCCTAGCCTTCTCCATCAAGGTCCTGTTCATTCTTTCTACAACTCCATTCTGTTGTGGAGAATACGGAGTTGTCTTCTCTCTTTTAATACCACAATCTTTACAAAATGTGTCAAAATCATTGGAGCAAAATTCACCACCATTATCAGTTCTCAAACATTTTATTTTTTTTCCAGTCTGCAACTCAACCATTGCTTTAAATTCTTTGAAACGACTGAAAACTTCAGTTTTACTCCTAAGAAAATAAACCCATGTTCTTCTACTGAAATCATCAATGAAAGAAACATAATAAACTGATCTACCAATAGAAGGAACGTCAACTGGACCAAATACATCTGAATGGATTAGATCCAAAATACATGAAGACTTATGAGAACTCGAGTAAAACTGAATGCGGTTTTGTTTACCATAGATACAATACTCACAAAAATCAAATTCAAGATTGCAATCATTCAACCCATCAACAAGGTTCTTATTTTTCAAGGTCCGTAGACCCTTCTCACCTATGTGGCCAAGTCTCTGGTGCCATAACATGGTCTTCTCTGCAGGCAACTTTGATTCGGTAGACAGAGCACCCTTGGGTACCCAAAAACCATGACCATCTATGAAAGAGAAACCCTCTCCTTTTCCAACTGAGTAGTCTTTTTCACAATCTTATCAGAAGTACTATTGCACTCAACTGTGCATGCATCAAGCTGGTACAGTGTACCCAATCTGCTTCCTCTTGCTATCACCATAGCACCTCTTACCATTTTCACACCTGCTTCAGAAAACTGTACATGCACACCCGCATCTATTAGCTTGCTAACAGATAACAAATTCCTTGCTAGTCCCGGGATATGCAAGACACCATCAAATCTTCTAATTCTACCATCAGAAAATTTCACACGAATACTTTCACGACCAAGAATATCAAGTACTGAGTTATCACCCAAATACACCTTACCACCATCAAAATTTTCATACTTACTAAACCAGTTTCTATTAGGAGTCATGTGGAAAGATGCACCTTAGTCTATTAACCATGCATTGTCACCTGCACGAGTGGCCAAGGCTGCGATGAAAGCATGTCCATCTTCCTTCTCGGACTCACAATCAGAATCTTGCTTCTTCTTCTTCTTTTTCTTCTCCTCTTTGCAGTCCTTTCGGAAGTGTCCGGGTTTGCCACAGTTCCAGCAGATTGCCTTGGACTTCGCAGGAGATTTTGATCTCCCCTTATTCTTGGACTTAGAACGGCCATGCTGCTTTTCGTTCTTGCCTCTTTCTTTTGGTCTTCCTCGAACACTCAAAGCCTCTTTGGCATTCAGAGAGACCTTCCTTCTCATCTCTTCAGAAAGTAGGCAACCAACAACATCCTCCATCTTCAAGGTAATTGAAGTGCTCCCTATGGCCATAACAAGGCTGTCCCATGAGTCTGACAACGAACATAGCAAGATTTGGCATCTTTCTTCTTCATCCATTGGCACCCCAATAGAGGTCAACTGAGTTACCAACATATTAAAGCTTTCCAGATGCTCATAAATTCGTCCACCTTCTTCCATTCTCAAAGAATACAATTTCTTCCTTAAGAAGATCTTGTTCACAAGTGATTTCGCTTGGTAGATCTCAGTTAGCTTCTTCCAAAGCTTCTTTGCAGTAGATTCTTCATGGACATTTGTCAGAATAGAGTCTGCAAGACACAATCTAATGAGACCTTTAGCTTTTCTATCAGTCACATCATATTGTGCGGCTAATGTCGGATCTGCGGGCCTATGCTTATTCTCATCAATCGCATCCCATAGATCTCGATCAATCAACAGATCTTCCATCTTCAGCTTCCACATCTCAAAGTTTGTGCCAGAAAACTTCTCTACATCAATCCTCCCTGATATACTTGCCATCTTTACGATCCTGCAATACAGAAATGAAATACTCTACACAAGCTCCCACTCAAACCTTGATTAGCTCAAAAAACCCTGTACCCAACAATTAGAACCAAAACTGGCCAGGCTCTGATACCACTTGTAAGGAAGCAAAGGTGTGCGGAAAAGCTTCCTATGCTAATCTTGAGAGGACGATTATGAAAATTTCAACTTAACTATCACAGAGATCACAAGAAGCACATAGAGTATAAATAAAACAACAAACACATAACACAGTGATTACCCTGGGGAAACCCTTCTGGGAGAAAAACCCCACCCTCCAAAACTCGCACAATGTATTATCAAATCAAGTTGATTACAATACACTTGCAATGCAAGTTCTTACAGTAGGGCATCACCACAACTCGAACTCAGAGAGACTCCTTCTAGCATCCAGTCTTGCAAAAAACTCAATCATCAAACTCCTCCCCAAGCCCTCCTTTTATAGTGATTTTACAACCTGGAAACCACTTGTGGTTTTACAAAACCATGGGCTTAACCACCATGCCACATGGTGCCCATTTTTGACATTTACATTTCCAAAATGGAAAAACAACCAGGTTAAAATAGTAATCCCGTCCATAATTTTGTCCCCTAGCTTAGACCCTCTTAAAAGTCACAAAATGAGTCATTAAGGTTCTAAAAATGGCCCACCTATATTCTACTATGGACAAGACTCATTTTTAACAACTCACTAACCATTTTCAATGCATAAACATGTGGAAAACTACCTGAAACAAATTCTGGAATTTTCCAGAAAAAGACTGCAAGGTTGAAACACATGTTTCTCAACAAGGCTCACTTTTCTTTCTACCATGGGTGTCTGATGCAGGAGCATCCTTGGTGAATTGGCTATCTTCATTAACCAAAAATATGTTTAATTTAATTTTTCTTGGGTCTTTGCTGAATAATGTGTAGGAAAAATAAATTTGTAATAAAGGCCAATGTTTTATTAAATATGTATGGCCATGGTTTTGGAGGCAAGTTTGACTAGGTGGTTCAAATTTGAATTTAGCGTATTCTAGTTCAAACTTGGAATATACATTTTTTGGGCATGATCTCTTGGGAGTTACCATTTTGGGACCACTCATTTTTTCCCTCTTAAATGATATTTGTTCAAAATAGATGCCAAGGAGAAGTTATTGGATAGTTTCTAATTTGGAGTCCTGTTGAGTGGAGTGGGTAGCCTAGTTTACCGTTATTATTAGCAGATTTGGAGGTGGAGTTGGAAATGCATCCAATTGCCATTTAATGAAATTTCTAAATGGGAAAGAAGCTTCCCTCTTGTTTCCCACGAATTCTTTAGCCTAGGTTTACCAAACCACAGTGGGAGGTGACTTGTGGAATTTTAGCAACTTCAACTTTGATCTTTCAATTCCAGACTTGAGAGAGTTTTTGGGTTTTGCAGGTGAAGACTGGAGAGCTTGGGAGGAAGGCTTTTGGAAGCCATATTGCTGCTGCTATGCTTCACTTTGCAGGTCTATGATCAGCCATATATCAGATCAGAATGTTGTAATCAGAAGCCAATGAGTTTACCATGGTGTTATGTAAAGTTGTTTCAAATTTCAATGAGAATTTCTTCAGTTTGCTTGCATAAAATTGGTGTTTCAATTCATCTTATTTTCTGTTATAAATCAGATTCGCATAAGTCTTTTGAAGTGTATGTTCAGGTGGTTTTGAAGGGATTCCATCCCTTTACATCATAAGGCCTATAAGCTTGATATTGTATTGTAACAAAATCTATTGCTGGAAGATGTTGGTCCTTACTTTGGAGTGTGAGGCTTTTTTAACCCCAATGTTTTTCTACATGTATACTTGTGTGTCTGTCATTTTTATGCTTGATTTCTTCTCTCATTCTAGCATCTTTCTAAGTGTTGTTCAGGAGCTGTTTTGCAGCTGAAATTGTTTTAGATCTGATAACTCATTTGTATCAGGCTTTCATTTAGTAATCTTTCAATACAGGCAGTGCATGCATGGTATTCTTCTCACAGCTATGATTCAAGTAATAAATTCTAAGAAAGCGATTATATTGATTACATGATAACAACAGACTGAAAACCATGAATTAGAAACTAATAGAAGTTGAAAATATATATGCAAAATCTTAAAAAATCCTACTCTCAACAGAAGAATGTCAAGTAACAAAGAAAATGCGCAATACCAATAAGGAACAAATCATCAAGACAAAACATGGTAGCTCTGAACTGGCTCCAATAACTCAAACTGAGAGCTATTAGTAAAACCTCTTAGTATACTTATGATTCCTTAAATAGGTGCCCCATAAAGCCATTTTATTGATATGCACAAATGACAAATAAAAACATAAAAGATAGTTAAACAAAAGAATCTAATGGCATATATATAATAAACAAAACTGACAATTCCAACAAAACATACCCAGTTGACAGTTCCTGCAGAAACAGTAAGGCCGCATTCTTTTCGTACAGGAAGAGGTTCACCAGTCAGCATAGATTCATCCACAACACTTTTACCTGCCACCACTTTCCCCTGGAAATGGTTAAAGCTTCTGTCCATCAGTATTTGTTATGAAATCATTGAAATAATCCATTGTATTAATTCAATGAAATAAATCACGAAACAAAAAAACAACTGGTATCATGATTTATGATTTTTCCTACAAATTTGGATCATGGAAAGGAAACTCATTTAAATGTCAAGCAAACAATTGCATTACACTCCACATTTTAAAATGACTTCTTCCCATCAATGCCTATTAAGCATATTTCATTCCTTAAAAAACAGATGGAAGATACATCAATATATAAAACATTTGCATATAAAACCTTTATGAACTATTTAAAAAATTGAAACTTCAGAATCACTATACACAGGGAATTTCCTTGGGAGTAGTGACCACTTGGTTATGGGTGATCAGAAGTTACCAACTCATTGATATTGCAAAGGCTTCGACTGGTGAACATAAGCTTTATGAAATTTGAAATGAATATGTTTTTCTGAAATAGAAAATAAAAATGCTCAGGATTCAACATACATCCACTGGAATAGTCTCGCCAGGAAGAACCAAAATAAAATCTCCAGATCGAATTTCATTGGTCGGTACTTCAAAACAGGCAGCCTCCTTAGGGAGAACCTCATCAGTCAATTCCATATCACCATCCACAGGAACTACCAAACGTGACTGTGAAGATACTAGAGACTGTTTGAGGCAGTAAAACATTTGTTAGGACTCAAAAAATATAGCTTTAAATTTGTACATTGCATTGGATTCAAATTATTGTACAATGAATTCAATTCAAGCAACTGTAGCTTCTACTCCTCATATATTATCACACATGTAGAATCATCAGCATAATTCTTAGATTGGAATCAGAATAACAACTCAAACAGCTAGGTATGGAGCTAAGCATATGGGGTGAAAATTTTGTGTTAAGATTTTCTAACATTACAACAAACATATTCACAAATTAAAAAGAGCTCAAAACCGGGAAGACTTCAAAGATTACTGCAAATAAGAAATTTCCTCGATGATGAGTCTTAATATGATCATTAATGAAATATATGGGCTTCTTGTGTAATATGGTTTTGCCTAGGGATATTTTCACATTAATTTCTAACATTATTGGGAAGCCTTTGTGTAAGGGGATTAACAGTATAAACTTTAAAACATGTCATTTCTGGCTGATGATTACTTAAAGCTTGAGTGATATTTACAAATATCTTCATCAAAGTAATGTCCCAAGGAATGATGTTACTCACTATACATGATTTTTTTTAAATGGATATTTGCATGACATCAGAAAGCAAACCTGGAAGATTTTGCATTGACAAGTATTATATTTATGTAACCCTAAATTCCTTCAATGGAATTCATATATGCTTGAGTGATATTTACAAATATCTTCATCAAAGTAATGTCCCAAGGAATGATGTTACTCACTATACATGATTTTTTTTAAATGGATATTTGCATGACATCAGAAAGTGAACCTGGAAGATTTTGCATTGACAAGTATTATATTTATGTAACCCTAAATTCCTTCAATGGAATTCATATATGCCTTCCAAGAGGTTGGCTAATATAGGGCAACAATGTAGACCAATGAGGATATACTCAAATACAATCAGTTGATTTGAATCGTAATGTTGAATCATTGAAACCATTCAACATGTACTTTCATCCTTAAATATAGACTTGATTATGAATATAACTTGTAATAGAGTTAACTCCACAATAATAAAGCTTTCTATATGCTTTCTTGTGGGATTTTAAATAGTATTTCGGTATCTTGTGTATTCTTGTATTCTTACTGCAAAGAACATTCATGTGCATTCGATTAACTTTACAGTGCACATTTTTCAAATGTGCATACTAAATTTTTTTCTCCTCTTCAAAAGCAATTAATGCACAATACATCTATAGAGAGCAACAACCAGCCTACTCTGATTTGCATATGGTTATGGCATACAAACGCTGCCATTCTACAGTGAGGAGTCATGCAAGGTCTTCACAAAGATCTCAATCTGGAAAAGGAGGCATCCTAGGGTATATTATGGAAAACGGAGGCACTGTAGCCTTCAATCTAGCTTCAACACTTTAGGAGATAGAGATGACATGACAGGATTTCAAAATGTCACGTGCAATAATTGCAGGTGGAGTGAACATAGAGCGTACAACTCTTAAAGTTCATATTTGAGATCATCCAAGTTTGGGTCATCAACAGCGAGGCCTCTCAGTGGTCACCATTCATGATCATCTTGTTGGTCTGGATGGATGGCCTTGATCAAGCACATGGTCTTACCATGATTGATGTTTCAATTTTCATAAGCTATTAACTGAAATATATGATATCAGAGCAACTGTGTATTGTATTCATTGGGTATATGATATGCTGATGAGATGCCCTATTAATTTTGAGGTTGACTGGTTATCTATTGGTTTTATGAAAACATGACCATTGATGATGCTCATCCTTTATTTGTGGATGACTGTGCCACTATAATTAACTACTCCTACTTGAGGATAAACCCATCCTTCCTCTTTAACAAAGATAGGATATCAATTTTGCAATCATCTTCTGATTCTTCTCTGATGTGGATAGATTTGATACCCTAATTTCCCTTTCTTGGACCTTTCCTTAAGATGGTATACTAATTTTTTTGATACATTGAGACATCATATTCTTATGCAATGCCCACAAATGTTTATGAGCTACTTGAAGTTTTCAATAGGAAACCGCATGTTTGAAAGGAAATATACTGGCAAGTTTTGATGGATAGATAGATTGCCGAACACAGCTGATGATGTATGATTAGATGCTAAACACATTTTGCTTCTGCATGTTAGCTGCTTTTACTTTTACATTTACAACCATTTCCTGGTCAAATGATTCTCTTGAAGTGACCTTGTCGAGGTTTCTACTTTATAATACTACACATGTTTGCACTTCTTCTTATAATAACCCTTACGATTTTTTTTTGAGTTTTATTCAAGTAGTTGGCAAATTGTCTTAACCAAAGATGACACACTTGCAGAGTACTCGGCGAGTTTCAAAAACTCACCGAGTTTTTCCGACTTTAACTCGCAGAAAAAACTCGCCGAGTAATCGCCGAGTTTTTTTCTTTAAAAACTCGGCTAGACTAAAAAAAGAGGCCCAAACATGTCAAAAAATTATCAATTTTTGTTTTTTCAGGTCGGTTTCATTCTCTTCGACAAAATATACACATGAAATATAACATTTAAGTATAAGTGGCATTTCAATATGTCTTTTTCCTTTCTTATACTTTATGACACCCGACGCCTTTATAAAATAATAAAAGTATTTTTGGCCTCGCGGGGCGCTGCCCTTCGACCCCGCCCTATATCGCCACAGGGAGCGCGCAAGGGGCGCTACCCCACAAGGGGTGATGCCCCTTGACCCCAACTTGGGGGCGCTGCCCCCAAACCCCCGTCGAAAAATATAGGGGGAAACTTGTTGACGTGTATTTTGTACACAATCATACACAGAATAAAATACCGACAGGCATCTTATCCTCTCTTGAGAAAATAGTCTCTAACTGCTGAAGATCTGCAAAAAAGGATCAGTTAGATGGACTCCAAGGTTCTTTTAGTGGGGTCTCCACGTGTGGACAAGCTTTTTTAGTGGTATGATGTGATTTGCTGTTTCCTTCAAGGCGTCTTACGGATTCAAAAGCTCGAAGATTTTACTAATCTAAAGGAACTTTCAAAAAAATGAAAAAAGATAGGGTTTAAGGAAGTCTAGTCTAACCCTATGAACGACTTAGCATGAATGAGATTTGGCAAGACTCAACTAACTTCAATTTTGCCATAAGGTAACAACTCAATTGAAATTAGTGCGATCTTCTAAGGTAATAATGGTATTCAATGCATCAAAGACCGAGGACACTACTATGAAAGTACATCTCCTAGATGCAAAAATGCTTGAAGGTTAAGGACTCAAAATGTTTTCCAGTCGACCACGCAAGGCGTTCCTACAATCAGCAAGAAGCTAGTGGTTTGGATAGCGAATCCTACCAAATATCAAATCTCACACTTAGTCTTTCAAATTAACAACTACTTTGATTGAGCATGATTCAAGTACATCCAACAACCATGAAGATAACTTAAGAAATTTGCAACAAAACACCATAACTTCAATATTTTATTGATTTCCAAGTCATCATATACAACAATTGCTTGAATTTCTCTCTTCAAGACTCAATCTTGCTACAAAATAAAAATTGCTTACAACTCTAATCTCTCTATTTCACTCTTAACTCTATTCTCTATTTTTCTATTGACTATTCTATTACAAATGAAATGGAAAATGGGGGTATAAATAGCATCCCCAGTTACAATGAAAGGTCCAGATTGAAAGTAAATCAATGGACAAGATCATGACACCTAAACCCTAATTAGGGTTTGTTACAAATGACCTCCTTTTTACTGAACAATATTAAATACATAGCCAAATATTAAATTTGGCACAAAAATCTAGGAGGTATCAACCAATGAGAAATAAGATGTCATGTCATCTGTAACAACCTTTCATCTAGAATCTTATTCCCTTTCCAATTCTCTTTCTTAGCATATGCAATGAATTTTGTCACGATTCCTTCGATTTCTGTGCTTGGAATCTCGGGAAGATTCTTGATACTCTCTTCTAAGTGGATAACCTGATCAAATGCATCTAGAAGAGCTGTGTCCCAAGTAGGTTCAAGTTCCTTCGTTCTATCAATCAGGAGCATGGTAGCATACATCTGATCATATTGCTCATCTGTAACATCTGCGTCCTTGCGAAAGATGATCTTGATTCTATCTTCAAATTCTTGTAAATCCACATCTGTCTCGACCTCGATCCTTCTGCCAAGAATGGTACGAAGTACCTCAAATACTCTGTCCTGGATCGGATTGATCACCTCCTCAACTTGACCACATCTAACACTGATGTCCTCAAAGAGAACACTCTTTATATGGAGTAAGGTTGACCACTGAAACAAACTGTGAGAATCACCTTCCAAGATCTTCTCTTGTGCTAAAATTCTTCTGGATGTATGTCTTATAACTTTCAAGACAGGGATGACAACGTCCTTGGTATGGGCAAATGCGGCTACTGTTGCCATCAATCTGTGGATTATCTCAAGAACTTGGATAGCCTGATGGGTGATCTTCGACATCCTTGTAACAAACTCAATGGCCACCGTGTGAGATCTATCCATCCAACTACATGTACGCTGGACCATATTCCTGAATCTTTCTGCTTCATTGATTGATTGAAGGGGCAATGCCTGCAATGGTGATCTAACTGGATCCTGACGTCCCAAAGGTTCATTGATGTGACTGAAATATGTCCTCCATGCACCGACCTCTTTCTCAAGCTTTCTATTCTTTTCTACTTCTTCTCTAAACTTATCCTTCAATGCCTCAAATGTGTCGGTGGCATCATCTAAAGTCTGCTCTGCTGTGGATGGTCCTAACTCAATAGTCTGTATATGATAGTCCTCTGCTAGGATCTCACCCTCATATTTGTCTGCTGCCGGTGTAGCTATCTGCAGTTTTCTAGATCCAGTCTCATCTCGAATCATCTTGGACATCTTTATAGCCTTCTTCTTCTCTGTTGTCATATGTGAACGTCCCACGAGGCTCTCTAAATCAATTGCACTGTCTTCGTCCTCAATTACGATCACCTTAGTCAATCTTTCCTTCAACCAATCTGGGATATTTGATCTTGTCTCTTGAACTTGAATTTCTTTATGTACTATTTCTTCTTGTCTGGGAGGAGATGTTACTTCGTTATCATTATCTAAATCATAGTCTTGGAGAGATCCATCGGATGAAACATGCTGTGCCTGTTCTTCTTCCTGTCTATCATTCTGTACCATCGATTCCATGGATTCTTCCACTCGAACTGTTCTATCCTCTGGCCTGGAAGAAGTACCTGGTGTTTGATCTTTGTTAGCACCTTGCTTTTTCTTGGAAGGCTCTTTCTTTTCTGATCTTTCCTTTCTCTTTGAACCTCTCGAATGGAGATTGCCCTCACTGGCACATCGAAGGTTACCTTCACCTGAATTCCTAGGATTAGGATTGCCTTCACTAACACTGGCTCCACCTTCGGCTGGCTTTTCTTCCAAAGTAAAAGACATGGCTATGCCTTGTTCTCTCAACTTCTGATGTTGAACGTCTACCCATCTGCGAGTACAAGACAAGACTGGTGCCATCAATTCATCTAAATCCACGGCCTCGGGCTCATTCCAATTCAAACTTATTGTTTTGCTTTCTCTATCATATGAAGATTGGATGTGCCTGCCGTTGTCCTGAGCTTGGTCGGCCACTCTGTAAATCTTACATTTCCTGATGAAATCCAAAGGCAATCTAGAATGTATCTTTCGTTTCACTTCGAGATCATTTAGGAGATTCATCATAAAATCTTCAATTTGGTACTCATGTCTAAATCTTCTACCGACTGTCTCCTCTAAATGTCCATGTGGATCAAAACTATTCCTCCAAGCAAAAGATGAAAAAGGATACAAGGCTAACTCCCTCTCTGCGTCATCCATGGCTGAGACATTGGGACATACCTCAACTGAATTACCCAAAATAATAGGTACCTGAACTCCATTCTGATGTCTGTGTCTGAATGCCTTCACATATGCTGCCAACTGCCTTGTTACTTCAAGTAACACAATCCTGTCTGTCGGGTATCTCGGCAACATGTATGGAGGTAAAGGACATCCATACACTCTAATGTAAGTGAACTTGGGAAACTGAATGAACCAAGCACCGTACCTCTTGATTAACTCCTGGGCATCCTGGGATAATCTGTTGTGAATCCCTCCTTGCAACGTCCTTGTGATGTTCATCGTGAAAGTATCATTGATTAACTTGTAGTTCTTCCCTGGTGGATGATGCAAGTAGGTATAGGCTTCACAAACTCTGACCTCGCCGGGTCCTCTTCCAATCACTCCTCTGTGAGGTAGTCCTGCGTACTCAACACTCCTGATTAAGGCATAGATGACGTATGAACTCATGTGGAAGGACTTAGTAGCCCTGAGTCTTCTCAACTGTACGTCTAAGCAATGGCTAATTATCCTAGCCCAATGTATCGTACCCTTTCCTTGAACAATCACCTGGATGAAGTAAAACATCCATTTCTCAAAATAGAAGGCATGAGGTGCTCCTGTAACTCTGTTGAGCATGGTGATCAAATCTCTGTACTCCTCTTGGAAATCGATCCTGTGTGGTGTGTTCGGTACTTTGCTCAGACGGGGACGACTCTTAAGTAGCCAGTTCTTGTTGATTATGCTTAGGCAAGCATCTGGATCATCATCGTACACTGATCTGGCTCCTTCAATGCTCTTGTATATCATGTCCCTGTGCTCTGGAAGATGGAAGGCTTCACTTATGGCTTCCTCTGAAAGGTACGCCAAAATGTTTCCCTCATTGGACACAATTGTCCTGGACTGTGGATTGTAATGACGGGCACACTCGATCATCAACTCGTGACACTGAATGGCTGGAGGAAAACCGGCCGCCTTAATGATGCCACTTTCTATTATTCTCCGGGCGACAGGTGATGGCTTGCCGATGTAAGGGACCTCTCGGAACTTCTTCGTGCTAAAGTTCCCCAAGTTTGTATCTCCAATGTTGCTCCACTTGGACACGATCTTGGTCTCCACTTCTTTAGTCTTCTGATCTTCTTTCATGAGAGCCGAGCGACTGGTGGATGCTCCCGCCTTTGGGGTCGCCATACCTACACAACATTTCATTATAAGAAATAGATTTTTGCAATAAATAACGTAGATAAGAGAGATAAATTTTAGGAAACCTTATGATAAGTCTCTAGAGTTATCATTTCCTAAAATACAACGACTGAGCCAAGAGAAATTCAAGATTCAAAATTTCAAAAAAAAAATTGAAATATGACGATAAAGGAATAAAGCAATAACAATTAAATCGCCATACCTCGATAGAGAGCTAACTCTAGAATGCAAAAAACAAAATTTGCCTAGGCAAAATTGAGGTATAAAGATAGTCTTCAATATGATCCCCTCAAAATTGACTTCGCCACCCTTCGTCTTGAGAGAATGTGATCCTCAATTATCACCTTGGACGTGGTCTCAAATGGATCTTCAAGTTCGCACAAATAAATCTCCAAGTCTTTAGCAAATTCGCCTTAGGCGTGGTCTTGGATGGATCTTCAAATTCGCACCACCTTGGGAATGTCTAAGCGCGCCACCCTTGGATGAATGAAACTCGCACCACCCTTGAACACACTTCGCACTATATTCGTCTCCCTTAATTCGCATGTAGAGAAGGTAAAATAATAATGTAGAAATGATAACTTTTACCCCCCTTATATAGCGCTTGCATCCTTTACCCCTTAGGCCGACTTAATAAAAAAAAATAAAACCATTTTTTTGAATGATTTGCAATGAAATGACAAGGCCGACCTCCACATATGAGCGCTCAAATCGATTTTTTATTAATTAATTAATTAATTATTTAATGCCTTGCGTTTTTTAATTGAGGATTTCGATCTTAAATAAAGGCAAAATAATTAATAAGTGTTTAACGCCATATTAAATGCCAATAAAAAATAAGATTTTCAATTTTTAAATCGATTTAGCATTTAATGAAATTCGAATTGTTTAAATTTGGCGCCAAAGATATGAAAATAAAAGGACGTACCTCATCGCTCTGGTCCTTTGGAGAGGGACAGGAGCGATCCATGATTTTGGTCTAGATTCTTGCGTTTTTAACGTTCAACTCCTTCATTTTCACCTCCCAAATCGATCATCTGGTGGTCCTTCGAATTTGAATGCCTCTCTTGTGCGAGTAAATGCATCTCATGATCATTATCGCCCTGGTCCCTTGGAGAGGGACAGGAGCGATCTCCATGTTTTTGCTTGAAATTCTTCATTTTGGTACGATCCTTTCCTTGCATCAACTTTTGAATGTCATTTAAAACCTTGTGCGTCCTTGATTTTAAAAGAATATCATGCGCTTTGTCTAACATCGCTCTTGTCCCTTGGAGAGGGACAGGAGCGATTTCCATATCTTCACGTTCACTTTGTATCTTTGACCTTCGAAATATCATTGTGAGGCGAACAACATCCATGCTCGTGTCCTTTGAGCTTATTTCCCTTTGCTTTTATTATGTGTTTAGATGTATTAAAGGGACTATCGCCCTTGTCCCTTGGAGAGGGACAGGAGCGATCCATGATTTCTCCTTGATCTTGGCGACTTTTAAACTTCGATCTCCTTTGCAATGTCTCCCCGACGATGTCCTTCGCATTTCCTATCCTCATTTCGCCTTGATCTTTGAAGGAACGTGAGTGTTTTGATAGGATCGCCTTGGTCCTTGTCCAAAGGACAGGAGCGATGTGAGGCCTTTACACCATTTGGCGATGTTTGGACGTTCAAAACTCTTGTCTATCACCTTGTTGTCATACCATGGACCCTCCAGAACATTGCAATATATTGTCCTTATGTGAATTTTGCATGAAATGATCAATACATCTAATATCGCTCTGGTCCCTTCCTGAAGGACAGGAGCGAAGTTCATTATTATGTGCTTGTTCTTGTTTTTACCAACTTGCAATTATCTTCATTGCATGGAATGATGTCCTTTCGACCCTCTTGGTAACTTGAAACTTGTTTGCCTTTTGAAATTTACGCCATTATGTAGATATCGCTCTGGTCCCTTCCCAAAGGACAGGAGCGATCTGGGTTATAGAGCGCAAATCCTTCCATGTGATGACCTTTGCAACGTTGCGCTTGATGGAAATGCCTTGAGATGTCTTCGCCACTCTTCGTCTTGACTTGGATCGGCCTTGAACCTTGGAGGGACGACCTTGAACTTTGGAGGGACGTATCATCACCATTGTATCGCCCTGGTCCCTTGGAGAGGGACAGGAGCGATCCTCCCTTTGTGGCCTTTATCTTACTTTGCCAGGTTCCAAGTTTATATTCAACGGAGTCGTCCTTCTTCACTCTATCCACCCATGCCTTTACATTATTTGTAACTTTGCAAGAAAAGCAATTATATCAAAAATCGCTCTGGTCCCTTGGAGAGGGACAGGAGCGAACTAGGCATTTAACACTGTTATGGACGTCCCAAAAATCTTCAATTTATATTCAACGCATTCATCTCATGTTCTCCTTCGTTTTTGAACGTAAACTTGCCTTGACCCTTGTCTGGATTTTGCAAAATGGAGGAAATCGCTCTGGTCCCTGGGAGAGGGACGAGAGCTACAAGGTACCTCGCCCTGGTCCCTTGGAGAGGGACAGGAGCGATTTAGTCAATATAGGTCATTTTCCTTCGTTTTTGCATCTCAAATTATATTCATTTGGCAAAGCATCTTCCTTCGGGCGTCCTCAAATTGTTAAGTTATCAAAATCTTGCAAGGACAAAACGAAATTTGAATCGTAGCTCCGGTCCTTTACTGAGGGACAGGAGCGATTTTCTTCCTGGAGGCCTTTCTGTGCTCATGAAAATCTTCAATTTATATTCAATGGAAAGATCTTGTCGTTCTCTATCACTTCAAACGTAAAATTTGTCTGGACTCTGCAAGGATGATGAGATATTTGAAATTGAGCTCCCGTCCTTCACTGAGGGACAGGAGCGATTTTGCTCCTACAGGCCAAAATAACAAGATTTTTCACATTTTAACACTTCACGAGGCGAAAACAAATCAATTCCAATGCCCAGGATCAAACTTCAAAAAAGTCAAAATTTGGTCAAAATATTCAGTCAGACAAAAATTCATATTGACGGTCATCATTTAGACAAGTTTAAGCTCTGCATGAACATTCCAATTGAAAATTAGACCATTTTGGCGAATTCATTGCATTCAAAATTTGCATTCTAGAAAAGAAGCTCAAAAAGCTCTCAAAAATGACTGGATTTTGGCTTGAAAAGGCAAAATTTAAAACCCTAAGGCTTGGCCCTAAATCCAGACAACCAACTAACTAACAAAACCCTAAAAACGAAAGCGAAAACGAGCTAAAAACAAGCAAAAAGAGGGGGTCCCCATTTGCGATGGGGCGATGTGTGAAATGGTCACAACAAAACTGCGCTGATGGAAGTAGGGAAAATTTAACCTCTGAGTCTGATTATGCTCCAAGTCCATATAACAACATAATTAGCATTGAAGAAATCTTGGTATTATACATTTTAGAGTTGAAAGTTTGAAACTATGAGTATGAATGATGAAATTTCAAATATTGTGTGTTTGTAGATCTCCACCAAGATCTAGACCTATCTCTTTACCCCTCTTTTTCTCACCCTCAGACCCCGGCGAGGGGTGCTACTTTCAACCTAATTTTAATTTGCAGATGCTTGGTGGCAAGGTTGGGGTGGAAATACCCTAAATCTCAAAAAATTTGCCCTCAGAATCTTATGTCAACCTTGTAGTTCATCCAATTGTCAGCACAATTAGAGCTTGTTTGAAGCCATCGACATGAAGAAGAGGAGCAAGCTAGCTCAAAAACACCTCAATGACCTTGTCTTTGTGCAATATAATCTTCGATTGCGCGTAAGGAAGGTAGAGGAAGTAGCGGGTGGTCCACTTGACTTGGATGATATAGATCCTTACAGTGATTGGACATCACAGGAGCAGCCTCCATTCTTTTTTAAGGATGACAACATTTATTTGGAGAGGCAAGCTATGGAGGAGGAGGGGGGTGGATTTGGTTTCACGCTGGATGACACTGAGGAGGAAGAGGATGAGGATGAGGAGTCATTGCCAATGCCACAAGCAGGTGGAGACATAGCTTCATCCAGGATGGAGGATGAGCCAGCCATACCGAGCGAGGAGGCACAGTCACGCCCACTACAAACTTCTAGGACTAGACCCTCTAGTTTTACCTAGAGCTGGGAAGAGGAAGTTGTAATTGTAATTTGTAATGATGTATTTACTTTTGGTTTTACAAAAACTATTTACTATTTTGCTTCCAGCCATCAGCATTCCTCATGAGGATGCAATTTTGTAGACACTTTGCATTTAAATATATCTAGAATCAGCTTGTTTCTTTTGTGTTGTCATTTATTGACTCATTGGATGCATCTTCTCATTAAATTTTGCCAAAAAAAAGCATTTTTTATTAAAATTAGGCGTGCTTTTACGTTGCCGAGTTTTTTCAGAGTTTTCCCCGATTTTTTTTCCCAGGGGCTTGGCGAGTTGAGCCGAGTCGCAAGTAGTTCAACTATGGTCTTAACTGAAATACTGCAGTTTAACATATTTATTTGCAAGTTTATCAGAATGACACTATACATGAAAGATCATACGCAAAATATCATTTACTAAAAATAAAGGAACAGATAACTATTTCCAGATAAACTTTCACACACAATTTCCAAATATATCAGCAATAGTCAGAAGTCTTCTAGCATGTTCTAGAGAATGTAAATAAGTAATCAACCTACCCTTTTACTGGCTATCTGAATACAGAGGCTATGAAGATATTAAAGATTTAATGGAACTGAGTGCCTAGCTAGTTTGATACAGACCTGCTAGAGATGTACCAAGCCTTCCAAACTGGGAATTTTGCAATTCCTAAACTCCTTTCAGACTACTGTGATAATCTGTAGATTGTTCAGGCACTAGCTATTGAGGTCAGATCCAAAACAACACACTTTGAGGCTTCCTTAAACACCTCCATCTGTAGCATAAAGTAAATTGCTCCCTTCAGAAGCTCACACCTCTTTATAACATAATGGCAAGGTTCAACAGAAAAGGCAATGACAGGCAATAAAAAGTGCCGTGGTTATATGTTCAATTGCAAATCCTTCAAAGCAAGGTGACTCCCTTCACAATACCCCTCAGGCCCTCCTTAGCACAAGGCGTCTCACCTCCAAAGTAGTCAACCAGCAGTACAACTAGCAACAGATGGCTAGGAGGAATTTTAGCATCTTATAAAGTCTTTACATAGCTCCATTGCATCCTCAAACAAAAGGTATGGTTTTTCTTTGGAATTTCTTCTCAGATTTTTGCAGGGAATTATTTTGAAAAGAGAAGTGAAGGCAAGTCAATACGGCCTAAAATAAATGAATAGCCTTCAAATTAATACATGAAGAAGTCAAATCCCCGAAATTTTTTATGCATGACTGCCCAAAATCCCCCAAAAAATACATGCAAACCTTGCAATTCCACTCATCGATACATGCACAAGCAAAATGCACAAAAAATTCAGTGCATAAAGAGGCAAAATCCACGAAAAAAAATCTATGCACAACCTCTTCAAATGCCTGAAAAATTCAATACATGAGTGCAAGAAATCTATGAAAACGTTAGTGCATGACTAGGCAAAATCCACAATTTTCTGCTAGGGCAGAATTCACATGGATTAAATGCTCACATAAGCACATGCAAATCTGCTTGGAGGAAGGTGAACGCTCACCCTATATTTATACCCTTTAAAGTGCAAGCGCATAAGGATGAAATAAGGACGACTTAACATAGTGCAAACCTCAAAATGCAAGGAAAGAAGAGGGCCAACTTGGTGTGAAGCAAAGCAGTTTGGAATTTGAAATTTGCAAAAACAATACAAATGCAATTAACCAACCTCCTTAGCCAAGGGTGCAACTACAACATTAAACCCTCTATAAATGCAAGATGAAGATCATTGTTTTACATCAATCAACAAACAATTCACAACAAATTAAGGCAGAGGACAAGCGAATCAGGTGCATAATTAAAGAACGAAATCAGAGGTATCAGAAAACAATCACTTTTATACCAATTCAAAGCGAAGTCCACAACAAGAGAAGTGAATTTCACAGCAGAAAGAGGGCAAACAGAAGACTAGTGCTAATTGAGTGCACTGGAAGCAGACCCAAGCAAGTCATAAAGGAGAAAGGAGGGAGTGCTTGAAGTCTTCAAGAACTAAGACAATGAGGAGTCAACATTAAAGGTTAGGGGAGGCGAACTGTGAAGGAACAACAGGTTATTCGAACTTAGATCTGAGCAGATTTTATTCACCAATTCAAGCATTTCCTGATTTGAAGCTTCAATCCACAATAATTCCAAGCGAACTCCACCAGAGCATAAGCAAATGATAGCAGAGACAAGTGCAATTTCTACAAGGAAAAACGAATTTCAAAGCCAAATATTGCTGAAAAGAAGAAAAAGGTACCAAGTCAGTCATTCAAGACCTAGAAGACAGCAAATTTGAGCAAGGAAATCAGATTCAAAGTCAAGAATTGAAAGAAAACTGTTGGATGTCTTGAAGAACCAGGGTAAGAAGTCAGCGATTTAGAAGCAGATCAGTCACATCAGGTAGCGCGAATTTGTCCAAGGAAAATCAGCTTTCAAGGCCAAGTGTTGAGTAAGGAGAGGGTAAACTTTGCCTAGAGCAAATTAAAGGTGACTAAAGGAGGCAAAACGTCAAGGGAAAATCAGTCATACACATGCAGATCTGAGTGGATTTCCTCACTAATTCAAGCATTTTTCAGACCTACAGCTACATTTTCCAAGTGGAAATTTCCATTTCAAGATTGAAAATGAGGGTTTGTGAGACAATTGCTATGAATTAATAATGATGTTGTTGATAGGGTTTCATGACTTTTTTGAAGATTGATTATCATGAATTTTCTTTTAAACTTCTTCAATATGAGTCAAGAATCCGAGATCTTGAACCCTTAATCTTCTTGCATTCTATTTGCATGGGATTTCATTCATTAATTATGGTTTCAGGTATTTTCTTTGTCTTTTCAGGTTTGATGCAAGGAATGAGTGTGTGGAATGGTGGAGAAAAGATTAAGGTGAATGATGGCGAAAGATACAACTACAACATGAAGATGTCAAAGTCCAAATCATGCAAGGAAGAAGATAACAAAGAAAGAGATCACAACATGAAGGACTCAAAAGCTACGACAAGAGGAGCTCAAGGTCAAAGACGTCAACAACCAAGGCAAGATAACATTCAAGATAAAAGATGGTGAAAAAATGAAAATAGAATGCACAATGAAGCCCAAGGGCAAGAAAATTGCAAGGAAGATAGTTCCAGAATAGTGTTGGAATCGTTTGTCGTTGTGCCAAAAGCTTGAACTATCGACACGCGATATAAATGCCAGATTTAACCCGACCGACAAGCGGCGGTTAAACCATGTCACGAGTCCCCAAGGAGGTGTTGACCACCAAGTCAACAATCTCCCCCTCAGCACCGACTGAGCCTTCAACACCCACTAAAGGGAGACTCAAACCCATAACCCAAGGCTCTGATACCAATTGTTGGAATCGTTTGTCATTTTGCCAAAAGCTCGAACAATCAACACTTGATACAAATACCAAATTTAACCTGACCCATGAGAGGTGGTTAAGCCATGTCATGAGTCCCCAAGGAGGTGCTAACCACCAAGTCAACAAAGAGTTAATGAAAGTAAGAAATTCATCCGAAGGAGATATAGAGAATAATGATCAAGTTGATGCAATTTGGGAATATGAACCATCACAATCAATCAACAAGACCAGATGAGGTTGAGTATCACGAGATACTGCTAGAAATGCAAGGACTTCTTTGTGGTGAAGGAAGAAAGTTAACAAGATATGCAAGCTGAGGTAGCACCTACTCACCTCAACCAATCAAACAATTCAAGGTCAGCATGTCCGGATTCATTGAACCTAACTCATCCAAAGGAGAACAAGTGGACATATGGATGCATTGAATAAAATGCTGTCATCTACTCCTTGTAAATTGTGCCACTGAGGCTATGTTAATTTTCATTGGTCCTTTTCCTAAAAAGGATATGCACTCAAGGACTTATAATTTTCTCATTGGTGGATATTAAATGTGTGAGGTGGTAGTTACAACTACCTTACTTTCATTGAATTATCTTGGCCGTTGATTTATTATCAAACTAGGCCTTTCATTTTGTAATTCATAAGTATATAAGGCTTGGCCTTTTCATTTGTAAAGGTTAATAGTTAATAGAAGAACACTATTAGAAGTAGTACAAGGAGGAGATCAAAGATTGTTGCCAAGACTATGTTGGAATAAATACATAATTTTCATTGAAGATATGGTGGATCTTAGTGTGAATTTCAACATTTTGCATGGTTTCTGTGTCTCAAAATTTTAGTTGAAGTTCACCGATTTAATGTAGAAATGTGGAGATAATGTGATGAATTTCGGTTCATACCATTTGTAGTTTGTTGATTGCAAATTGTAGTGCATGGTTAGTCTAAACTTGTTATGATCTTAGTTCGATTGTGGATGATCATTTGAATTGCACTAGTGTTGGATATTTGGATGGATGTTTGCAATATGAAAATCTTTCACTACCTTTGGAGATCGCATCAGTTTCGTATAGTTGTTATAATAGCGAAGCAAAGCTTGATTTAAGGAATTTGTCTATCTAAGCACTATCAATTATTATCATTGTCCTTAGGTTCTTACATTAGATTCTCTAAACCTTATTCCCTTTTGTCTTTTATTTGAAGTTCGAGTCACTCTAATATTCAAGTTCCAATTAAGCACAAGTCCCTTTGTGTAAACAACAAAATCACATTATTCACTAAGTATATCCATTGCAACATCATATTTGTAAACCTTGGGGTTGCCTTATTAGATCACATTGTTTAGCATTTGAGATTTTCTTGTTCAAGAGAGGATAGAATACTTGGTATCTTATTTTGTGTTCGCGAGTGTCACAAAACACACATCAACAAGTCTCTCAACACCAAAACCAGCAGATTGAAGAGGGTTTTCATCGTCAACAACACAAAGAAGAAATTCCTCTATTCATTCCAATAGCATTCTATCATGTGTGCAAACTCTGTATGAAGAAATGCAAGCTTAAACTCCAATTTGTAGAGTTTGGATGGAAAATTAGGGCATTCCAATTCTAAATATTTTGTTTCCCTTGAAATGGTCCTCATAACACCTTTTTAAAACTTTAGTCCCAACAACCTAGGCGTCCAACTTGGGACATTTACTTTACAAAATATTTAAGACTTAAATATAAAATGCCACATTAATACTTCAATGTAAATATTTAAAAATAATTCCAATCAACTTATGGGAACTTGCAAAGGCATCGGAAACAGAGAAAACATGCCAGAACCAACTAAAGCTAGACAATGATAGCTAATGTCAGCACAAGCACACACTACAAAAGTAGTGTTCTCCGAGAACCAAAGACAATTACCAAAAAACCCAAAAAGATCAATGCCATGCAAGTACTTACTATAAATGGCAGCATTCTTCGACAACCAACAAGAACAAACCTAGAAAAACCCAAAATGATCGGCCATGCTAGTACTTACTATAATGCAACCACTGTCGAAGCCTACTAAAACTGAGAACTAAGCTCGCCAAGAACATTGGAACACTTACTACACACCTGAGAACCTAAGAAAACCCTAAACAAGATGGCATAAAAATAGAGACATTACAATCCTCCCTCCCCAAAGATTTCTGGTCCTCAAGCAATGCCAGCTCATAAACTAATTAATCCCGTATAAAACTCAATAAGACTCAAGGATCCCAAATATGTCTAGGAGTTTTGTAGTTCCATTTTCTCAAAAGATTGTTTTTGTTGGGCTCTAGCACAAGTGATCTCCTGAAATCCTCCTATAAAAAGACCAACCAAACCCCGCAAAATTTTGGCCAACCCCTTAGCAAATTGCTCGCCATAATCGCAAATTCATGGCAACATAGTAAAAAACTCAAGAAACATAATGCTAAATCCCTCATTCTCAACGCCCTGCATTCCAACATAATGGTTGTGACTGAAAAGTAATCTATTGTCCAAAACATAAGTACGACCTGATAATAAGAAACAAAAATTGTTTGGTGCCTAGACACCCATCCAACACCAAACCTAGTTAGCCAAACTCGTCATTCCCTCCATTTGAAGCCATAAACTAACCCGGACAAGTGACTAAATGTACTGATATTGCATAGATCTGCAACTATTCAAGTTTGATTTTTCAAAATACATCACCTAAGAAGGAGAACAATCGCTGCAACATTGAATAACCTTAACCAAAATTAATTTTCAGGTCATTCCCTTGGCTGAAAACACTCTTCCAAGAGTCAACAACACAGAAGAACTCCAATATTTGCTTAAAATTTCCCTCCAATCCACTTGTATGAACACAAATGGACTCATAAGATGACTTTAAAAAGTGGTAACAGCAACATTCTTTCCACCTTTAGGATCCATAACCTCCCATGCTATGCCTCTTCCATCATCTTTTATTGCCAATAACCCATGCATGTGATCCCAGGTATAGAAAATCTCCCTCAAAGTGGCTTCACGATGCTTCCGCTGCACTACTCTTATTGTCATATGAATCTCATTCTAATTAAATTTGGGAATGTTTGAAGTCTCAACATAAAGGCCTTTAAACCATAATCCACTAGATCACCATAGTACTCCTCAACTTGTGGTGAATCCACAAGGTCAATCCCCATGTCAAAATACTCCAATCTATCATGTATCACCATAGGAAACCATCATGAAAAAAATGTTCTTGTCCCATACATTCAGCATGCATCTCAAAAAGAGGGCTACGATATGCTAGCTCTACATTCATAATAGGAACAATTCCTACAAAACCTTTCTCAATCTCATGATAGCGTTTATAACTTTGTGCAATTTCCAAATATACAAAGCCCATTGCCACGTCATTCTGATTCAAATTTAGAAACTTACTATCATGATGAAAACCTCTCTTCAGCTCCGAGATTGAACACTCTTAAAGCTCTCTCCCAAGCTACAATGCCCATTTTGTGCACACATTTCCATGCAATCAGCTACAAACAACAAAGCTAGCTCTAAAATCTCAACATTCTCAATCATAGCATTCTTTTTAGCTCAAAACTCAAGAAGGGCATTATGGCATTCCTCTTGACTAAAAAATTTCTCCTCGCCGTTGGATACCTTCATGCCTACTCTTCCTATGTCTTATCAATAGTTTCCGATTTGGCAAACTCCCAATCAGCATACCCACCAAGCTCTGCACTATCGGGAAAACTCATGCGCTCTTCTTCACTTCCGGATCCATCACTTGAACCTTCTTGTTACATTTTTCAACCTCCTCTTCAATAGTTCCTTCAACAATCCCACTTTTTTGTCCTTGTATTGGTGACCAGTTTCCCAAAGTTCCTTGCATAGAAAACAAATTTCTTCTATTCTGATATCCTTTTTGCTAGTTTGTTCATTTATTGCAGTTTCAAGATCATGCTGATTTCTCTGATGCAAAGTCTTTTTCTAATATTCTTGCATACTTGGCTTCACAAGTTTCGGTTTCACAACAATCTTTTTAAACTCCCTTTTAACATCTGCATCCTTCATTAGATTAAACAATTCTTGTATTAACTCAAAAATAGACTTCTCAATAGTAGATATCTTTTCAACACTGTTGTAGCCATTATCAAACAAAAAATGGCACTCGAAAGGACATGCAAGTCTTGGTCACTAACATGCAATTTAAGACCAGAACAAGCAACCGCAACCCCTTTAATCGACAATTGAGGTTTGAGTGGAACTCGAAACCTCATCAACAGTTCTAGGAACCACCGAAAACTCCAACTTTTATGTTTAGTCTTTTGTTTTCATTTCCAGCCCATGTACTTTTCTGTTTTAATTCAACGATCAGGTGTTGGCCCCCAAACAAGAACCTTAAAAAACTCGAGCCTTCCCGTGGTTCTGGTTCTAAGAACCAAGGGAACCTCCAATTAAAACGCTTATCTTCTTCAATCTTTGCTTTATAAAGTTGTGTGCCTTTGCTTATTGTTGACCTTCTTAATTGGTGATCGGACCTAGCTGAGGAATCGAGAACGGTCAGCGGTTCCAATGGCTCCTAGAACTATCGTCAACGCCAATGGTAGTGTTGTGCCATGCAAACACTCCCCATCTCCAATAGGAACCCTCCCTCTTCTTTTTCGCCTTGCAAGCGTTTATGTCTTTCTAAATGAGATAGAGAGCTTAGGAGTGTATGGATGATAAGGTGAAACTAAGACACAAAAGATCGAGGCCATAGAGTAAGAATGAAAATAAGATCATTCAAGAACCCAACTTGATCAAAGAGAAAATATAAACAAAAGGCCATCCCACATTTGGGACCAAGTTCTCAAACTATCCCTCAAACTTCGGCTTTTACAGGAGAAATGGGAATAGCATTGTTCTTGAAAACCTTCCAAACTCCGAAGTTTAGCCCAAACTTCATCCAAATCCTAGCAAAGTTCGGCTTTTGCATACAAAATGGGAATAGTGCTGTTCCAAATATGCTTCCAAAGTCCGTAATTTAGGTCGAACCTTCGCCTTTCACTTGACAAATTTGATGGTCACATTCCCCAAAGCATCCATAACCCTAAGTTTGCTTCTAAAAGCCAGATTTTACGATCACGAAGTGGTGGGATCCGGGGCATCAAAGACTTTTCATGGATAAACAAAGTTGCATCCCAAAACTCAATATTGTAGAAACTCAAAAGCAGAATGAAAACTTGTTCCTAGATACCTTCCTTTCACCAAACTTTCCCCTAAAATTTAAGGTTCCATCACCAACTTCGGTGTTTGAAATGAAATACAGTATAAGCTCTTTTCCCAAACCTCTTCCAAATGCCTAAGAAAAGTTCGAAGTTCAATCTTTCCCCTGCAAATTTAAGTGTTTATTTTTGTGACTCGCGGCGAGTCACGTGAGTCGGCGGGCCGAGTGACCCCCGCCGGGTCACAGTGACCCTGACCCGGGCCCGGCCGAGTCACAGGGTGTGACTCGCCTGACTCGCCAAGTCAGCGAGTCACCCCCTAACTCACCGATTCCGAGGGTCGTGACCCGGCCGGCGCAGCTTGAAAAGTGCAGTCACAAAAACTTTTTAAAATATAACATTTTTTTATGTTTTTTTTTTCCATTTCCCTTTGTTATAACCCTAAAAGGGATTGGCATTCACTTTTATGAGTGGAAGAGAGGAAAAAAAAGAGGAAGAGATAAAAATAGGAAGCCATAGTTTTGCAACCAGCTGAGAGGAAGAGGTGAAAAGCTTGCACAAATCACATTGGGGCAGCACTACAATTGCATTGAGAGCATCAAGGAGTCCATAGAAGCTCATTTCAAACACTTCTCAACAAATTTGAAAGAGGTAAGTGTTAATTTTTATTGATTATGTTGGTTTTTTTTCTATATTTATGGATTTTCCGTTTTGTTATTATTTTTTTTTGAAGTTCAACTTTCCAAATCTATATTGCATACTTCAAAGTTCAATCACAATGAGATAAATAGAACAATAGCATAGCAAACCCTAGATTTTTTTTTTGAAAAAATTGTATACATGTATTTACAATTTTTTCTTAAAAAAATCTAGGGTTTGCTGATTTTTCTCCATTCTTAATTTCTTTCTTTGAAATTTGAAAATTTTCAAAAAAAAATACAATGCACAAATTAGACTTTGCTGTTTTTTTTTAATTAGTTTAAATTTAAAACTTTGTAAAACACGATGCTCAAATGGTGATTTGTAAAATTGTCTTATTGCAGCAGCCCTCGCGTTTTGAAAACAATTTTTTTTCCTAATGGCTCATCCTAATCCTCCACAACCTAAGCCTAGGAAACATGGTAAAAAAGACAAGGCATGGAAATACACTGAAGAATTCCCTGGTAGACAAAGAAATCAAACCAAGTGTTTTTTTTTTAAAAGAAATTAACCATGGGGGGATAAATAGATTGAAATATCATATTGTTGGCATACGTGGTCATGATGCTGAGCCTTGTACCTTGGCAACTCCCGAAGCAATCCGTTTTTGTTACGTCCAATTAGAAGATTTTGAAATACATAAGCAAACAAAAAAAGACAAAGAGAGGAGTTATGTCATATTGGTTCCCCTACAACCACATCCGCATCCGCATCCACAGCTGCATCCATAGGTTGTGTTGGAGAGGGTTCTTCTATGCCTCCCTTTTGTCCTAGTGCTTCTGCTAGTGCTAGTACTTCTATTTCTGCTCCTACTAGTCACACTTTTGGTCCTAGAGTGCGAAAATCCAAGATAGACAATTTTTTTGTACCGCGCACTACTCCTAGCACACAGCACTCGCTTGAGAGCATGTCTTGGAACAAGAAGGTCCATGATGCAGGAAAAAAAGCAATTTGCAAGTTTTGGTACTTCTGCAACATTCCATTTATTGCAGCCAGGTACTTTTTTATTTGATTGTTTTAAATTAAAATTTAAAATTTTATGGTTTGAAGTTGAAAAATTAAAATTGAAATTGAAATTGAACTTTTCTTATTTAATTTATTTCAATTTGTGGCAGGTCTCCTTATTGGCAAGGCATGATTGATGCAGTAACCATTTGTGGGGCTGGGTTTAAAGCCCCTAGTGATACTGAGTTGAGTGGCCCTCTCTTGTTGGAAATGGTGGAAGATATGAAAGTTGACCTAGAGGAGCACCGCCAATCTTGGAGCCACAAGAGTTGCACCATCATGACAGATGGTTGGACTGATAGAAGCAATAGAACACTCCTAAATTTTCTTGTTTCTAGCGGATGTGATTGATCATTTTACTTCTCTAAATGCATTGTGATTGAAATTGAATAATTTACATTCTAATTTATTGATAATTAATTTGTTTTATTTTCAGGATCCACCATGTTTTTGAAGTCCATCGATGCTTCCTCACATGTCAAAAATGCGGCATACTTATGTGAGGCTATTGAGGAAGTTATACATGAGGTGGGGGAAGAAAATGTGGTGCAAGTGGTGACGGATAATGCAGCAAGTTATGTTGCCAGGTAAACTTTAAAAGTTCTTTTAAGTTTAACTTTTAACTTTTAAACTTTTAAGTTTAACTATTAACTTTTAAGTTTTTAACTTTCAAATATTAATGGTAAAATTTCTTGATACTTATCACATCTAATTCTTTAACTAATTTAAAATTGTTGCAGGAAAACTTTTGATGGAGAGGCACCCAAAAATCTTTTGGTCTCCATGTGCGGCCCATTGCCTTGACCTAATGCTGGAGGATATAGGTAAGCTTGGATGGGTGAAAGAATGCATTGAAAGGGCCAAGAATATATGCAAATTTATTTACAATCATGCATTGGTCCTTAGCATTATGAGGCAATACACGGGGGAAAGGGAGTTGGCTCATCCTGGTATAACGAGATTTGCCTTGAATTTCCTCACATTGAAATCCTTGATAAAATCAAAGCCATCTTTGAGGCGCATGTTTGTTGGTGAAGAGTGGACTTCCTCATCCTATGCTACGACCACTGCAGGGATGGATGTAGCAGATTGCATTTTTTATGAGCCAGGTTTTTGGACCCCTTGTGCAGAGATCGTGCAGGTAATTTTATAAATTTATAATTTTATATGCATATTTTTGTTTTGTTTGCATTGTGCAACATTGCAATTTTTCTTATTTTCATGCACACTTGTGACTTAACTATTTTTTTTAACATTATTTGCAGGTCACTGAGCCCCTAGTAGTTCTCCTACGAGTTGTTGATGGGGAGAAGCCCACTATGGGCTACATATATGAGGGCATGGGTAGGGCCAAGGAGGCCATTAGATCTATATATGCTGGAGTTGAGGATAAGTATAGGCCCATTTGGGATATAATTGATAGAAGATGGCATAACCAACTTCATAGGCCCATCCATGCAGCAGCTTATTATCTCAATCCATCATTTCATTTCCGTGCTGATTTCAAAGCGGATGAGGAGGTTCTTAGCGAGCTATATTCAGTAGTACAACGGATGGGCACTAATACCACAGCTACACTGCTCGAGATGGATGCATTTAATAATGTTGTAGGGGCGATCTTTGCCGGGCAATTGTGCAAAGAGGGTTGGACAAAATTGCAACCAAGTAGAAAATTCTAAAGTTTATGACTTGTGCATTTTAATTTTTCATTTTATAATCTACCTTTAAAGTTGGAAACTTGGAAATGAGACTAATGTTTTTTTCTTTTCCTTATCTCAGATAGATGGTGGCAAATATTTGGGCCTTCAACCCCAAACCTTCAAAAAATTGCCATCCGCATATTGAGCCAGCCATGCAGCGCTTCTGGATGCGAGCGCAACTGGAGCATGTTCGAGCACATCCACTCAAAGAGGCGAAATAGATTGTCTGTGGAGAGGTTGAATGATCTAGTCTTTGTTCATTACAACCTCCGTCTCAGGACCAGACAAATTTTGGATGCTGACTCATCTCCGATCACTCTAGAGGAAGTCGACCCCAAGTCCGATTGGCTCACCGAGTCCACCAATCCAGTCTTCACTGATGAGGAACTTGAGTGGGTTGACCAGGCTGACAGAGAGGCTGAGGCTGTGGCTATGGCAGAGGAGGAGGATAGAGCACGATCAGGCACAACACCTATGGCTACTCAAGCTGGCACATCACAGGCAGAGACTATGGCTACTCAATCATCCAAGACCTACCTTAGACGCCTTTCTAGGAGGCAGATAGACGAGGCTGAGCCAGAGCCTGAGCCTGAGCCATAGATTTGTTTTTGTTTACACTTTACAGTTACATATATGTTTGGGAACATTTGAAGTCATGGATTTTATATACATTGGACAACATTTATAACTCTATATATCTATGTTTTCTAATTCCTTCAGCTACAATTTACATTTCTACGCATGTGATGGATGTATGTTTATGTATGTGATCAAATTAGCTTCTATTTGATGATGTTATAGTGTCTTTAAGCTTAATTCAATAATGGGTGTATGAAACAAGTTTTAAATCGTTAAAAATCTCTAAATTTCAAGGGTTTTCTTATTTTGCCGAGTCATTGTCGAGTCCGAGCCAAGTCACAAGCCGAGTTAGCCTTGCCGAGTCCGAGCCGAGTCCGAGTCTGGGAACTTTGGTTTGTAGTAATACTGGGAATAAGCCTTGTTCCTTTTAGGCTTCCAAATGCTGAACTTTACACCAAACTTTTGGCCCTTCCAAGCAAGTTCGGCATTTTTTATGGCTTGTTCCAATCGACCTTCCCTGTGCTGAACTTAACCCTAAACTTTCACCTTGCTTCACCAATTTCGGTCCCAGCAATGAAATAAAAGGTTTTCGTTAATCTAAAGGGTGTCCTAATGCCATGATTAGGTTCAAATTTTGCCTCAAGTTTGAGTTTCCTCTTGAAGTTCGGTATTGGCATCTAAACTAGGCATGTGTCTTATTCCTAAAATCTATCTTCAGGCCGAGATTCTGACCAAGAGGCCTCTAAATCGATATTTGCATTAATGGTAGGATTAGGCTTCTACTCCCAAATGTTCTACTGTCACCAAATTTTGAGCAAACATTTCAAATCAGACCTTCCACTCTTAGTTCTAGGTCCGAGTTTGCTTTGAGTGGGAGTTAAAATCTGCTTTCCAATGTCTGAGTTTATGTAACAGCAAGGTGCAGTTCTCCAGATGCAGTCCACAATCCGAATTTGTCCTTGACAAGGTATCCAATCTGTAGTCTAAGGTTTGACAATATCATCTCGGGGTCAGAAATAAGGGTCTCTAACAACATTCCAATGTCCAAGATTCCTAAAACATTATCCTAGGGCTTCATTTTCAGTCCTATATGATATTCAGCAAGCTGAAACGTTGCATCACAAGGGGCAAATCAATTCTAGTTCTTTCAAGGAATGAGTGAAAAGAATGTGTGATGACATAAGAAGGAATGTAACGGTGAGGATGAATAACTAAACGAAACAATGATGGATCCTTGAACTTATGTGTCCATGCAGGATGGAGGACTCAACAAAAGCCATGTGGGAGATACTTAGGACAATTGGAGGCTTTGCAACACTACAATCCGGGGGCACCAATTGAGAACATGATCATAGAGAGGAACCAAGAGGAAGGGATCGTCCAGAGGAACCAAGGGTCCATGCAATTCAGATGGCATTTCCTTTGTGTGCCAAGAGGATTCCCATGATAAAAGAGGAAGAATTCCATGTCAGCACACTGAAAATGTCAATGAACAGAGCCAAAGACAAAGTAAGAGGGGCTGGATGACCAGAGACCACTACCACTACCAACAAGGCAACAAGATGAAAGTAAAGGCATGAGATTGAAGGAAGGATCACGGAGCAGTGTGTTGCAGGGCCAGTTGGTGTTGTTTCCAAAATTTTGGAAGGCATTGACAGGACACACAGAATGCTATAGGAGCATGTCGAATTGAAGAATGAACAGCTAGGTTTGAGCTGGAAAATGATTTATTGTAAAATAACTACTTTTTGGCCCAATTTAATACAATTCAAGAGCGGGCCAAAAGTTAGTTGTTCACCTAGATACCAAGTTACCTTTTTGTGTCTCGAGCCCCACTATTTTTTGTCCTCTTGTTGGATTAATTGATAGCAATTGAGAGTAGCTGAAAAAGTGGTTCAAAGTTGTTGGGGCCATTAACCAAAAGCTACCAGGGTTTCTACAAGGCAAATTTGGGCCATTGAATGGATTGAATCCTAGCTATTGATTCAGAATGTAAAATCCATAAAAGGTCAGTGCTTCTCTCATTGTAAAGGGTTGGAATTTTAGAATTTTACAAAGTTAGCTGGTTAGAAGTAGCAGTGGTTAGAAATAGAATTAAAATAGAGTAGGAATTGTTGGACAGAAATTGTTGTAATAGCAATTAGAGCAAATGAATAAAGCATTGAAGCATGGTGTTTTGACATTTTCCCTAACCTGTTTGCATGGTTTCTTTTCATCAAATTAATTAATGTTCAATGGTTTAATAGTGAAGTGTGCGGATATTTGTTAGATTCCAAGTTCATAACATTGGAGGCTTGCTAACTGTAGGTCTTTGTGCATGGTTAGTCTAAGCCTATTGTTGATTTTAGTTCAATTGTAAATGTTTGTTTTGATTGCGCCAGAATTGGGTATCCAAATGAATGTTGATGATCTGAAAATCTTCTATTTCCCTTTGGAGATTGCACTATTCCTGTGAAGTTCAGAGTCTATCTCTGACTGAGCAGGAACTAGTTTTATTTGAAACCTATTTATCTATAGCATCAACCATTGATATCATTGTCCCTAGGTTCTCTAAACCCTATCCCTTTGCTATTTATTTCACCTAGTTTGAGAAGTAAAGCATCACCAAATTGCCATACCAAATGCAAACTAGAGATACAAGACTCTGCGAGTCTAGCCCAGACTTTGCAAGTCCAAAGCCGGGTCAACTCTATAGAGTCCAAAAGAACCTGGACTCGGACTCAACCAAGTCTGCTTAGACTCGCCAAGTTTGTTAGACTCGACAAACTGGAAAAGTCTATTAGACTCCACGGACTTGTCAAGTCCTAGCTCGAGACTCTGTCGCGCCCAGCAAAACATAAAAGCCAAAGTTAATAAAAAAGGGTTTGTTTTAACTTGGATAAAAGGTGAATATATTTACCTTCTTACCCTAAAAAATCATTTTTATTGTTTGCAAACACGAGGAGAGAAAAATATGCATTTGAGCAAAAATATTTGAGGCATTGAAGAGCAAACCAACGGATTGATTGAAGAGGAAATAGTGATTGCTGCTTGTTTGTGCAAGTTACTAGCTTGCATTCAAGCATTTAAAGGAGTTTTAGAGGATTTGGAAGAGACTTCTACAAATTTGAAAATGCATTTCTTCAATTTTGGAGCATATTTGAAGAGATAAGTTACGTTTTTTTGTTATTTTTTTATTTTTTTACTTTCATATTTCCATTTTATTGTATATTTGTTTTGGTTTGGTTTCATTTTATGTTTATGGAAAAAATATGAAACCCTATTTTTGTTTTTTCTTTATTTTATTTATTTTTAAGTTTTAACTTAATTAGAATAAGAGACATTATGCTATTTTTTTCATTTATAATATATTGCAGCAAAATGTCTCAGCCTATCGGTAGTGGAAGTGGTGCCCCAAAGGCAGCCCCAATTAGAAAGTATAAGGCTTGGAAACATGCCATCCCCGGATCAAAAAAAAGAGAAGTAATATGTTTTCATTGCAAAACAAAATATAGTGGGGGAGGTATTAACCGGCTGAAATATCACATTGCACAAATAGAATGGCATGATGCCATGCAAAGTAACATCCCTTGAAGCTATACGTGAAGTGCAAACTCAATTAGAGGAATCTGAACAAAAAAAGAATTAAAAAGGAAGCAAATGGAAGAAATAGCACAAGCAAACAATGGTGGAGAGGCTTCCTCAAATCCATGGCCTCCATTTCCTGCATCTTGAAGTAGTGGTAGTGCGAGTGTGACCATTGGGCCTCGGATTTAAATGTAAAAATAAATCCACATTAGATTCACTTTTTGTTCCACGCATGACTTCAAGAGCCCAACCATCACTTGAGAGCATGGGTTGAAATAAAGAGAAGCATGACGTTGCGAAAAATGCAATTGGAGATTTTTAGTTCTACAACACCGTTCCATTTCATGCAGCAAGGTATTTATTATTATTTTGATTTCTATGTCTTGATTTTTTTGCTTTTAAGAAATTAAGAATTTAGGAGTATGCCACATTGATTATTTTAAATTTTAAAGTTACAAGTAAAACTTAATAGTTAATAGTAAATACTTATTTTGTTTATTAACTTTATTTAATTTGTTTTAAGTCCCCTTATTGGCAAATTATGGTAGATGCCATTACTATTTATGGTCTAGGGTTCAAAGCCCCTAATGATGAGGAGATAAAAGGTCCTATTTTGAGTCAAAAGGTGGCTGATGTCAAAGCCAAAATTGTCGAGCAGAGTGAGATACGGAGGAAGGGTTGCACCATCATGATTGATAGTTGGACCGACAGAAGAAATAGAACATTGTGGAGGAATGTTCATCTCTCCTCATCAGGTAATTATACTTTGTATTTTGTAATGTGTATTGATTTAGTGATTAAGTTTTTTAGTTTTTTATTTTACTAAATCTTTTTTTTTCTTTCTCAAGTAGCACAATGTTTTTGAAGTAAATTGATGCTTCAAGAAAAATGAAAAATGTTGAGCATCTTTGTGGGGTGTTGGAGGAAGTGTTGGAGGAGGTGGGGGAGGAGAATGTGATGCAAATAGTGACAGTTAATGCAGCAAATTATGTTTCTGCAGTATGGAGGGGCACCCCACCTTGTTTTGGACCCCTTGTGTTGCTCATTGCATTGACTTCATATTGGAGGATCTTGGCAAAATTTTTTGGATTAAAACATGTGTAGAGAACAGAAGGAATATTTGTAAACACGTATATAATCATATCTGGGTCCTCAACCTTATGAGAAATTCCACAAATAAAAAAGAGTTGGCTTGTCCAAGAATTACCCGATTTGCAACAAATTTTATCACATCGCAATCCTTGCTCCAGTCCAAGGCCAGTTTGAAATGCATGTTTGTAAGTGAGGAGTGAACCACTTCATCATATGCAAAGACCATTGGAGGGATTGAGACAGCTGATCGGGTTTTTGATGAGCATAGCTTTTGGCAACCGGACAAGGAGATTGTGCGAGTAATTTTCTATCATATGTTTGTTCTCATTTCCATTTCATTTCCTTATTTTTATTCATACTTGTTTATGTAAAACTTAAAACTTAAAGCTTAATGTTCCAACTTTCACAATGATCATAATTCATAGAGCCTCTTGTTGTTACGAGTTGTTGATGGAGAGAAGCCCGCAATGGGCCACATTTATGAGGGCATAGACAGGGTAAAGGAGGCCATTAGAGCTATTTATTCGGGGAATCAAGCTAAGTACAGTCCCATATTGGGGGTCATTGATCAACGATGGCACAATCTGCTTCACAGTTTGCTTCACAGGCCTATACATGCAACTACCTACTACCTTAATTGGCGTTCCAATTTCACTCAGATTTCAAGGCCGATGACAAGGTGTGGAGTCGGCTCTACGAAGTTGTAGAGCGAATGTCACTTGTTTCATCAGTTGGAGCACACATAGTCCGTGATATAGAGATGTTTAGGAATGCACAGTAGACTTCTTTTCACAAGACATATGCAAGCAAAACCGGACACAAATGATACCAAGTAAAAATCTATTCAAGGCATAGTTTAAATTTTAAAATTTAAATCTTACACTTTTCTCTCTACTATTCTATTACCATTATCATAAACAAAAAGTTACAAAATATTAATGATTTTTATTTTTTCTCATTTCAGATGCATGGTGGGAGATGTTTGGTAATAAGCTGCCAAATCTACAAAAGATTGCAGTTCGTATCTTGAGCCAACCATGTAGTGATTTAGGATGTGAGCGCAATTGGAGCATGTTCGAGCATATTGACTCCAACAAGCACAACAAGTTGGTAGTGCAAAGGTTGAATGATCTTGTGTATGTTCATTGCAACCTTCGCCTCTCTCATAGATAGATCTTGGGCACTGACACATCTACCATCACTTTAGAGGAGGTTGATCCATAAGAAGAGTGGAACATTGAGGTTGATGAAAGTTTGAAACTATCTTTAGCAATGAAGACTTGGAATGGGTTGATAAAGTGGATCAAGAAGCAGAGGCAAAAGCGATGGCAAGGGAGGAGGCTAGAGCACAAGACCCATTGGAGAACCATGAGGATGATGTGGATGAGGATGTGGATGTCACTAAGGCTAAGCCTAAGACACAGATAGATATCATGGTTGAAGAACTATCCGGGACATATCTTAGGCCCACATGCAGGAGGGTTGCGCAATCGAGTGGTCACTGATATTAAGTCCTCTGAGGCTTAGACTTCTAGGCTCTATCTTTTATCTTCATATATGTTTTGAACTTTTGATGCCATGGAATTCATATTCCATGAATTTTGTAGACATTTGACAATATTTATATTTCTAGTGTGTTATTTAGTTTAACTTGTTTCCTTTAGCTCAAGCCTAAAATTTGCATTTATACTTATGTGATCACTGTAAACTTGTGTATGTGTTCAAAGTAGCTTCTATTTCATTAGATTATTTTGTCTTTAAGGTTTATTTATTAAAGGATGCATGAAAAAAGTTTTAAATCCTTAAAAATCTTTGAATTTCTTGGATTTTTCAATTTGTCGAGTCTTGGCCGAGTTTTTGCCGAGTGTGGGCGCCGAGTCTGAGCCCGAGTCAAAAATCAGCTTGCCGAATCCGAGCTGAGTCTAAGTCTTGTAAGTATAATGCAAACTAGCTTGTCAAATGCATAATTCCCCTCGTGATTACTAGCAAATCACGTCGACCCTAAGTTATCCTAAGCACAGTCATGACTTGACTTTAGGAACCTTGAGGTTATTCTGCGTTGATGGAAGTATTGCATTTCCCCATCAACAGGTAGTTCCAAGATATCGAAAACTCCAATCATCCATAACATGGCAATTTTTCATCCAAGCTTGGTAAAATTTACATTTTTGAGCACCCATTTGGCTCTTCTAATTGATATAAGTCTTAGAATATTTTGCAACTCACCCAGCTGTCCACAAAGATCTCTCAGATCGTTTATCAACAATGGGAAAACGGGGGTGGCACAAAGTGTCAACAACCCTGATTCAAAAAATCATGTTTTTATTAAAGTCACTGATGGGCTCAATCTCCCAGGATCACTTGCAAAACCAAGATTAACCTTCTACACGAGCAACAAAGAGGATGAAATGCTAGAATATGGTGCAACAATAGAATAATGATATTATCACACTCCAAATGAGACGATATGGATTAGCACTCCCTTGTACTGATTGAGCTTATATGTGCTCATCTAAAATTAACTCATAGGGGAGAGAGTGTTAATTATATAGGAAAATATGAGCATATAATTCCAAGAGGGATAATAACTCCCAAATAACCAGATTAGGTGGGAGTCGTGCCTACTTGGAAAATGCCAAATGCATGGTTATGCCAACTCAAGTAAAGATAAACAAATGGTTATGGGGAGGTGGCGAATAAATCCAAAAGAGGGTGACATTCAACTACCCAAATGTGGG
Organism: Cryptomeria japonica; assembly: GCF_030272615.1. Classification (NCBI taxonomy): domain Eukaryota; kingdom Viridiplantae; phylum Streptophyta; class Pinopsida; order Cupressales; family Cupressaceae; genus Cryptomeria; species Cryptomeria japonica. The sequence goes on from NC_081406.1 coordinate 540,657,080, forward strand.
TGTGAATGACACATGTGATTGTAGGATTACGCCACGTGTCCTCACACTAACCATCCTAATATAACCAAAGTATGCTTAATAATGTGTAGGAAAAATAAACATAAAAAACCTACACTAACACCCACCTTTAGCATAGCTTAGGTGGGTGATAAGATGCAAAGATGCAAAAGTGGGTCACGACTACAAGGCCATGTTAGGTACCCATTTACAATGATGAAACCTCTCAAAAGATGAGAAAGAAAAAACTCGTACGACAAAACTCCCCCCCCAAAAGAGAAGAAGAGAGACCATGCAGTCCCCCAATGTAGAATCTCCTGCATTAACTTTCCAAGTTGCATAATTATGTGGAGTTAAGAGTGGAAATGTAATGTCCCTACTAGGCAGGGATCACTATCCTGCAAAACAGACTGTTAGAATACAATAGACATTTATATATATATATGTAATCTAAATTGCAATCAAAATTTAAAACACTTAATTAACATAATCATAATTTTAATCTAATAAAAAGGATACGAATGCCATACAAAGTATGTCCTTAGGCAGCCATGAAGCTCGCCTTCTTGAAACCCATCTTGGTTCCAAGCCCTCTAGGAAGTCGAAGGTGAATTTGGCTCCTGTCTTGAATATAATTCCTTACATCCAAGCCCTCCAGGAAATCGAAGGTTATCTCGATTCCTATCTTGGGTGTAACCTCTTACGCCCAAGCCCTCCAAGGAAGACCATGTCCTCGGAGTGGACCGGCCAGATCCAACTCCTCTTGGTTGAACTTAATCAACCAAGCCCTACATATGCATATTAATAATCAGTATATATACTGCCCTAGGGATTTCATAATCCCTTCCTTAGACTAATGGAGTTTCCTCCCTATAGCCTCCAACATGGGTATACATTTGTATTTATAATGCATTTGATGATTTAGTCCTATTTTATTTCCTAATCTTCATTTTATGTTAACATGTATTCCTAATGTGTTCTTTAACATATATACATATTAAATGTATCTTACCATTGTTGACATATGCATTACACCTTCCTTGATAACATCTTTATTCCTTGATCATTTCCCATGTACAGATTAGTATATTAATTAATTGCCTTCCTTAATGCACATATGTTTTAACCTTTATATATTCTTACCAATGTTCAATGAAATATACATTACTTAATATTAACATCTTAATTATCATATTTAATTTAATGCTTAATGAAACATACATTAGTTAATGTTAACATATATTAGTTATCACACTTAATTAATGCTCAGTGAAATATATATTAATATATTAATCTGCACTAATATACTAATTAATCCTATTATATCCTACCTTACCTCTTACCTGTTGTCCACGAAGGTTTGCTCTCCCCGTCCTGCTCCCTCTTCCCTTGCGGTGGCTGCTTCCTTTTAGAGCCCCGTGAAGGGCTGTGACCCTTCACGACCTCCTTCCGCACCAAGGGTTGCGGTTGTAATTGATTACCGTTGCACCTCTTGGTGCGGGGGAATCGATGGGGGTTTATTAGTGTTTGCCTTTTAGTTTTAAATATATAATAATATATTAAGGTTTGCTCTTTTTAATATATATTAAATATAATACTTCCTTCATTGTTATATATATTTAAAATAATAATATAATACTTCATTTAAAATAATAATATAATACTTCCCTCATTTAAAATAATAATATAATACTTCTTTTATTATATGTGTATATTAAACATTGACAATTTAAATAATGTATTTCCTCTATAATATAATACTTATATTAAATGTATTTCCTCTATTTACAATAATCTTATTTACTTGATCCATACTTTACATCAGGTGCTAACGTGGGGTTATCACAGGAAATTTAAAAGAACCCATAACAGAAAATGAAAGAGCACAAGCAGGTAGATCAAAAACACAAACACCAAGAGACCCCCCCTTTTTTCACTCAATAATGATCCCCCCAGAAAAATATAATTGTGGGACTTTATAAATCAGTGCGTTTACAATGCTGGAGTTTTTCCAGTGTTTTACAATGTCCAAATGTGGACCCAAATACTGAAAGTACAAATTAATCTCAGAATCAGAACCTCAAACCAACACTAATGTGTAGTGCTCGTGCTCGGAAAAATATTAACTCTCAAAAAAAACCGCACCTCAATCTGAGGTCGTTTGTGAAAGTTATAGCCTTTTGAAGTTGGAAAAATTGGGATTGTCCTTCAAATTTGCTGAGAAAACTGATATTCTGGAAAATCAAGATCACTTGAGGAAAAACTAGTTCCACCACTGTGAAGCCTGCAAAATTCTACCCCAAATCAAAACAAATTGTTTGCAAAACGGAGCCCAAATGATTGAGATATTGCCTTCTGAAGTTGAGGTGCAAAATTCAAAACTCCAATGGAGAGGAGTACAAGCATGCCAAAAAAAACTCCACCAAATTTAATAATCTGCTTCTTAATTTGGAGTAAGTTGAACCGCCAGTTATATTTAAAACTGCTCCAAAAAAGAAAATAGCGAACTTCTAGATAAATTTAGGGCATTGCCAAAATTGGCTAAACCCCCAAATGAGCTGCTAATTACAGCGGTGCCAAAATCTTGGCATGAAGGCCAAGGTGGGCAGAACAGTCACATAGAGCATAGTACAGGCATAGGGCCACCGGTACAGATCAAATTTCAAGGCACAAAGGCCGAAAGCATAGCTTTTTTTTAATTTTAAATAAAAAACTTTTAAATATTTTACAGGGGCTTTTAATCGCACCCCAACCCCTTACAAAGGGAGACGTGAGGGTTTTACCCCAGCAGGCAGTGTGGTACAAGGGGGCCCAACAGGGGCTGCGTACCATGTCGGGTACCATTAAAAAAAAAATTTAAAATTAATATTTTTTTTATTTTATTTTATTTTTCAAAAGTTTATATAATAGACTTAAAAAAACCTTTTAGAATGATTTGAAAAATAAATAAAGTTTTTCAAATCAATTTTTTAATAAAAAACCTGCAATTTTTAATAATTTTTTTAATGCAGAAAAAATAAATATACTATTTTTAACAAAAATATTCTTTGTACCATAATTATGTCCAAGAGAGCAATTTTTTGATTCAAATCTATATTTCAGCAAAATATAGACTCTAGAGTATCTTATATCAAAATTTATATCCTTTTTAGCTAAAAATGCACCCAACGAACACTCAACGTTGATTTTCTCCCAAATTCGAGAAGGGGCTTGCAGATCTGGAAGCTCTGATACCATGTTAGAGTCACTAATGGACTCAATCTCCCAGGATCACCTGCAAAACCAAGATCAACCTTCTACACGAGCAATAGAGAGGATGAAATGCTGGAATATGGTACAATAACAAAATAATGATATTATCACACTCGAAATGATACAATATGGATTAGCACTCCCTTGTACTAACTGAGATGATGTGTGCTCATCTGAAATTAACTCATAAGGGAGAGGTGAGTGCTGATTATATAGGAAAATATGAGCATATAATTCCAAGAGGGATAATAACTCCCAAATAAACAAATTTGGTGGGAGTTGTGCCTAATTGGAAAATGCCAAATGCATGGTTATGCCAACTCGGAAGCTGCTTTTTGCTACAGGTCTGATAATAGTTTTGGAGCAGCAAACTGGGGTTTCAAAATATGGTCACAGCTCCTCCAAATCCAACTTCACTCAGAAAACCCTAGCCACGTCCGTATCCAACCTAGGCGCCTCCAAACTAGTTGAAAACACCTTCAAATCCTAGGTGTTTGGTCACAAGAAAAACCACATCCTTTTCTGGACTGTACAACCAGCTAGGGAAGCAGTATGGCCAGCAATAGGAGGTAAGAAACTAAGTTTTAAAGCCCCCAAATCCATTATTCTGCTCTTCGTAAATGTGCTCAACAATGTCCTCTTCAATACTGGCATATAAACTGAAAATACTTGTCAAATAAACCCGTGTAGTTCCTGAATGAAACCACCTGCAAACGAGCCAACAAAGATCTTTCACTTCCTGAACTGATTTCCTCTATGAGTTTTTTCATCCTCACAAAGCCCTTGGATGAACAAAGTTCAAACCGATGATAACCTGTTATCAAAACTCCACCATGGTTGCAAATGAGCTCACAAAGCAATTTTATTTGATATCCAAAATCCTATGCTCACCTTGAGAAAATAAAACATTTACTTTATTTTTTTAAAATCCCTTGTCTCGCATTTTGGACACCCCCTTTAAAATACCATATTAAGTTGACTTTTTATAACATCACCTTATATTTCCTTGGCGTCCACTTAATACAATCACCCTTTTCATATTTTAAATAGCGTTGTTAAATATTTAATTTAATTTATAACATTAGCATTGTATAAAATAACATATATGATAATAAATCATCACCCAACAACATTTAATGGAATAACAGACTAAGCTGGGATGTAATCGATGTCGGCTGACAAGGTTGGTGCCAAAACAGTGTCTTACTAAAAATAGCAATAACTGACAGAGTGTCTGAGAACACCCCAAAATGTGTCATCTCGAAGCTTCTAACAGTCCGAGCTCAAAGCCACATCTTGAAAGGCCACATAAACTGAACTGCTGGTTCCAAAGTCTCAACCATTGTTAAGATTTTAACACATCCCCCAAAATGAGCATATTATTATAGACAAGTACCTAAGGATAAAGAATTTAACACAATGTTTTAGATACATGCTTCTAGGGCTTTTATTCTTTGCTCATGACTCAACGATAACCATATTTGGATCTATTGACACCCAAAATGGCTAATTATCTGTATATTTCACAAAAATGTAACTAAGGATAAACCTAAAAGAACCTATGAAAATAACAAAGAAATATTTTCAATTCTTAAAAATCAACCATCCTCACAAGGGCACAACCACAAACTACAAATCTAGTAGAATAATATTCAGTATCCTGAAAATAGTTTGTCTAGTTTGTTAAGGATCATCAAAAGGATTGTTTTAAAGGAGAAACTAGAAAAGATAGATTCCTACAATCTTCTTGTAAGTGGACATTTCTTAAATAATAAAATAACTTACAAGAAGTTCATTCATATCACTTGAAGCTTGAAGCCTTGCACGTTCCTCTAAAGAGCGTCCCAATAAGACAAACCCCAGTAGCATGACCTGCATACTAGCATAGAATGTAGATTCATTTTAGACAAATGACTGATGCATAAGCTTCTTGATTAAATTCCTATTATTACTGAAATTAATAGGCAAAGAAGACCAAACACACAAAACCAGTCAATAGTTCATAAATTTCATAAATTCTAAGATAGTTCACCCTGAGAAACTTTTATGACATCATGTACACTAATTATGCCATCTACTGTAGTAATTAGCACATGCTAGAGATTATGAATTCGACAACAAAAAATGAAATCAAAAGAAATGAAATGCTATTAATTTTCACTTATGAGCGAAAATGGTTAATGAAATCACAGCAAAAGAAAGAAACTATATTAATGTCAACAAATGACCAAAAATATATCAATGGGAGTGGAATGTAAGGCACAGACAATAGCGAAGGACTGGGGAAAAAAAGAGTCCCTAGACATAAGCATACACACACTGGGACTAATCTTCAAAAAAGCATACCCTCTAAATCTCTAATACAAATTCCATACACAATTAGGGAAATATTAAAGCTTCAAAGAAGATGAAAAAGAATAGATCATACATCGTCAAAAACCCACAATGGCTGTACAATAGGAGAAAAAATGTCTAGAGACCATAAAACAGAATTTGGAACACTCCAGATAGGTGAATAAATTATCAGCAAGTACAACAGAAAATGAAGGAACAACTATACCTTGATAGATTTCTGAAGGATCCATACAAGATAAATTGTTTGTAAGGGTTTTTATGATACCATATAAAAATTTCTAAACCAGTTGTAAGGTGATAAAAACCTGTTGGTTAGGAAAAGTCATAGTTAGGCATACAGAGGAGTAGGAAGAGCATACAGCAGGCAACAAAATATTACATCTTTTTAAGTCTTTAGTATATTGTACAATGTAATGTTTAAACTTTATCCATTCTCAAGAAGGAAGTACAAGAGGAAAGAACACTTTAGGAATATTGGCAGCCATACAGTCATAGTTGGACTGCTCGCCGAGTTTTCAGCGAGTTTTAAAAAATTCGTGAGTATTTTTCCCTAGCGAGTTTTTACAACTTCAACTCGCCAAAAAGACGAGTCAATGAAAAAAAATTGCCCGCTAGTAAATAAAGGCAAAAAACGGCAAAAATGAGTTTCATTTCATCATTTCTGTCTTGAATTTTGCTGAGAAGGGGAAAAATACACTTGCAAACTGATTTCCATCGAATTTTTTTTCAAGTCAGTCTCATTCTCTTAATCAGAATATATACATGAAATCACATTTCAATATGTCTTTTTGCTTTCTTATACTTTAAGTTATATTTCATGTATATATTGGCAAGATGTTTGAGAGTGGTTTTAGATCTCTAGGAGTTATAATGCAAATTTTAGGTTTTAAAAGATCTTTTAAATTTTCAAACTTAGTCAAATTTCAGTAATCAGTATGCTCCTATCAGCATTCTCTCGCTCTCTCTATCTCACTCACTTTATCTACCCCGAATTTTAGACCTATCTATCTCCCTATTACTCTTCCTCTATCCCCCTCTCTACCACTCTCCATCTCATTCTATCCTCTCTCCCCCAAGATCTAGACCTATCTCTCTACCCCGCTCTTTCTCACCCTCAAACCCCTGCGAGGGGTGCTACCCTCAACCTAATTTTATTTTGCAGATGCTTGGTGGCAAATTTGGGGTGGAAATACCCAAAATATCAAAAATTTTGCCCTTAGAATCTTATGTCAACCTTGTAGTTCATCCAGTTGTGAGCCCAATTGGAGCTTGTTTGAGGCCATCCACACGAAGAAGAGCAAGTTAGCTCAAAAATGCCTCAATGACCTTGTCTTTGTGCAATATAATCTTAAGTTGCACATAAGGAAGGTAGAGGAAGCACCAGCTGGTCCAATTGATTTGGATGATATAGATCCTTACAATAATTGGACATCGCAGGAGCAGCCTCCATTGTTTACAAAGGATGACATCAATGATTTGGAGAGGCAGGCTACGGAGGAGGGGGGTGGATTTGGTTTCACACTGGATGACATAGAGGAGGATAAGGAGTCATTGCCAGTGCCAGGTGCAGCTAGAGGCAGAGCTACATCCAAGATGGAGGACGAGCCATAGCTTGAGCCAGTCATACCGAGCGAGGAGGCACAATCACGCCCACAACAGACTTCTAGGACTAGACCCTCTAGTTCTACCTCTCCCCTAGTTTTTACTAGAGTTGGGAAGAGGAAGATGTAATTGTATATATTTATTTACTTTTAGTTCTACAAAAACTATTTACTATTTTGCTTCCAACCATCAGCATTCCTCGTGAGGATGCGATTTTGCACCCACTTTGCATTTAAATATATCTAGACTCAACTTGTTTCTTTTGTGTTCTCATTTATTGACTCATGGGATGCATCTTCTCATTAAATTTTGCAAAAAAAGCATTTCTAATTAAATTTATGCAATTTTTTAAGTTCCTGAGTTTTTTGCCGAGTATTGGCCGAGTTCTTCCCGAGTTTTTTTTCAGGCCTTGGAGAGTTTTTGGTTTTGGTGAGTAGTTCAACTATGCATACAGTGATTATTGGCAGCCATACAGTGATTATTGGTAACCATATAGTGATAGAGAAATGGGTTTTAAATTTATTATAGTGAATTGCTTTTAGCATGGTTTGCACTATATTAAAAGTGAAACATTTATTATTTATTTTAATTTGCTTCTTCCTAGATGACCGGCCGTAAGATAGCAAAGGGAGAACTTTTATGCTTTGATTTTTTTTTTAAACTTTTCCACCCAAAAAAGGCTTAAACTTTTATTTTTATTTTTTTCTTTTTTCATTTTTCTTTTTTCTTTTTTTATTTTACTTCTATAGGGTTCAGCTAGTATTTTTTTCAATATCTTTCTGTTTTTTTTTTGTATAATCCATTGTAAAGTAATGTTCTCTTTTCCATAAATTTCTTGTGAAGTCTATTGTGTTTTGACTTCCATATCATGCCGAAATATGCAACATGAATATCCGTAGATGAAGTAATTATTCTTTTATGATAATTATTTTGAAGCACAACTTGATTAATTCTGAAATCTTCAATAAAGTCAAGTGCCTCTACTAGAACCAATATTATCAACTTTTGTGACTCTTGTACCATGTCCAACACACACAAACTACCATCTTTTCAAACTCATTTTTCATTAGTTGCTTGCCAATAGACAATTCTAGTTCCTTTTCATTGATCTCCATAGCATCAATAAAATTATACATAGATAGAAATACTTCATAGTTCTTAATTGGCCAATAAAAGAGGCCATGAGGAGAAATTGTTTCATCTTTAGAACATGACTCCAATTCCAAAATTCCTTTGATGTTCAACTCCACAAAACTATTATCATGCTTCTTTGTCTATTCTTCTTCAAAATTTAAATTTGAGGAATCTGCAAAACCTGCTTTTTCACTTAAAGCAGGGTTCCTCAAATCAAATATGTATTTCCAGCCCTTGTTTCCATTGAAGAGTGTGTTCTTCAACTTATCATCAGCTTTTGCTGCTACCAACCAACCCTGACATAGCAATGTATCATAAACTTTCCTCTGTAAAGAGATGACCACAAAATCAATAAAAATGTTTGAGTTTCAATAAATATCTTTTGAACCATCAAAACTCGTAACACATTATTTCCTTGTTGGTCTAGATCCACCAATTGAAAATTTGGGGCTCAAATGGTTGTCATAACCAAACTTCTCCAATTGTCTTTCAAAAGTACATTCACACCTGACTCGCCATCAAAAATCGTATTAATGAAATTTCTTCCAAGGATCTTCTTGTGCACCATCACTGATTTCCTTAAAACATTAACCATCAATAACATGGGATCAATCACTTGGTCTCCAAATAATGGCAATTCCATTATGAGATTATGTCCAATCCGAATTCTAAAAGGACCATAGTGTAATGTCCCCCTCACAGGCATGAACATGCATGAACATTTGGCAAAGACCCTTACCCTATTTAATTCCCAAAGGATAATTGGGATGTACTAAGGGAATAATTAATTAGTTAAATTAACTTGTTAAAAGAAATTTATTTTTCAAGAAACTTATATTTTGTTAAAGTTGGACAGTTAATTAAAAACTATCTTATTTCAGGGCCTGAAAATAAAATAAAATTCAAAAGAAATTTCAAAAGTCACTTTGAAGGGGAAAATGAAATATAATATTTCAGCTAATTCAAAAGGGTATAAAAAGAAGAGTTTGCAAATAGATTCATTTCATACATTTTTATCAAACCACCAACTTGTGAAGACTGACCTTTGTTCATCTATTCTGTCCTAGGACGAAAACCCTTCAACAAAGAATGGTTTTTTGAGGACAAAAACCCTCCCAGCGATTTAAGTGAATTCATCCAGGTTTCACCATTGTGTTGAATGTTTGTTAGAGATTTTATTGTGTTGGAATAATTCAGTTTGGAGGGATTGAAAATATCATTAACCAAATCGTTTCGACATACAAAGAGAAGATTGAATACTGGCACTTTTGGTATAAAGGTTAATTTATTGTTTTTCGTAGACAATACCATTTCATGGTTTGAATGAAGACCTGGCCGCACTTATTGCTGCTCATAAGAGGGTCATATAGCAAAAAGAGGATGTATGAGGTTTGTGAATGGAGGCAATTGTTGATATCTCATACATTAAGTTTTGATTTACATATTGTCTATGAGTGATAAATTGGTAAATTTGCAAATTGGTTGAGATTTTTAGTAGGGAAATCGCGGTGGTATCAAAGCTGGTTTTCTTGCTAGCTTGCCGCGTAGTAAATCTTTATTGTATATCAAATTCAGAAGTTGCACATGCATGTCATTTTGGAAGCTATAAAATATCCGTCACAAATTTCCACAAGAGTTTTTCAATAGATTTCCCAAAGACTTTTCACAAGCAGCAAAAAATCCATTTATCCAATATTTTTTGCAAACAGCACAACAACTACAATACTGGAAATTAATTATTCAGGGATAATATGTAATTGCCTTCAGAGAGAAAATCAAATCTTTCCAGACAACAATCTGAAATGGTTCCATATTACAGCACAAGTCTTGTACAGGTATGTTAAGCAGTAGAAGCAACCAATATACAAATGTATTAATGTTCAGCATTTGAAATGCATTGACATTAAAGGATGATATATCAGCATAGTCACAATATATACATGTCCCAATGTCCACGAGTTCTCAGAAATAGCTCACAGTGGTAAGGGAACTTCAATAGTCGAGCCCAGATTTTATTTCTCCAACAAACTTGTATGAAGCTGTTTCAGCTTAGGAAGCCACCCGATAAAATTTACCGTATGGCAGCAAAAATATAATATTCACCCTCAATATAGTAACCACCCAGCAATCCGTAACCAAACAAATGTTTTCATAACTCTATAATAATCTCAACAAAACTCTCAATAATTAAAAGACAACATATATATATACTTCACTTCAATATATCGGACGATGAATCTCTTCATTCATTCATTCAGTTCACTCTAATAATACTGGCAAATATTAAACATACCATGATTTGCCAATATGATATAACAGCATATATAACCTATTACTCCCGATAAAGGAAAACCCTAGAAATGTTCAATATAGCATCAATTCCCTTTAATTAGTTATTCTGCAAACAATAATATAACCAATAGCTTACAGAATTTTCTAAATAAGTTATTCTTATTTTTCCAAATAGATACCAATTACCTCAACAAATTTGTCTCCAATAGAGACTTTACAAATTTGGCTCATCAGTGAACTCCATTGCGAATCCATTCCCATGAAGAGTCAGGTTTCTGTCCAACCCTTCTATCAACTCCTGAAAGTTTTCATCTCCAAAAATCATAAGACGTTTACCAAATCCAAAGCATGCCCGCTGCATCACCAGGAACCCCCTTATAAAGATCTCCAAGAAGCATCTAGAAGATAAGCCAACTTGACATAACTAGAGAAATATATTTAATAAAGTGGCATTATAATAATATTTTATTGTTTAATTAAATTAATTAAAATTGTGTCATCATTTGAATATTCTATTTATTTTTTGACAACTTAATAAAAATCCAATTGATTAATTGTCACTTAAAAATTGGGGACATTACAGTCCTCTCGGCCCAAACCTTGCTTGTCCTCAAGTAATTCTCTGCTGCACCACCAAGATCCCAAACTATCATATGAAAAACACAGTATCACTCCACTACTCCACACCGATGCAACCAGCAGTACTAAAGCCTGCAACTCTGTTAATCTAAAGCATTCCCACTATCAAGCTGATTAATGGATCCCAAATCATCACGTTGTCACCTCCATCAAGTAAGGAGATAGAAGTATCTCAAGGAGCTATCAATAGCAAGCAACTCTCCCACTCTAAATGACCTCCCATGGATGTGCAAAACACCCATCATAGGCGCACGAAAAACATATCAGCCCATTCTAGGCTGCTGATGTAAACTAGAACAACACCCATAAATCTGTAAATCAGACTTATGATGATGTAAGAAGTGCCTCCAAGGATAAATGATGATAGTGCCCCATCGTTATGCCAAACTCCAATGATAAGGAGATGATCCATGTTTCTCCAAAATACCCAGACAACTGCTGTCCCCAAAGTGCTCCCAAGAAAATCCATGTTCAGCAATGTAGAGCAGTCATTACTCAGCAATGTATGCAGTAGTAACCATGTGTTAGGGTTGGAACAAACTTCTGCCCTTATGCTCATATGCATACCATAGACCATAACCCAGCTGAAACTCAAACACTTGCAAGTCAAAACCTAAGTATCTCTGACAACTTCATACCTTAGTTCATAGACCAGATGAGACTCCACTTCTCCAAGTGCATACCAATCAAAGGAAGGTATCTCCATGACATATGTCACAAGTCTTGGAATTAGGGCAGTCTCAAACTTCACCAAAGAATCACCATCATGATAGGTTTGTACCTCAACAAAAATGGACTCCTCGAACTCTCCGTGGATGACCAAAAGCCCAACCAAATCGCTTATGCCTCCATCTACATGTGTAGGTATAAAACTTGTGGCTCAACTATCCCATCTTCCTCTATGAATTTAACCTTCAATGGGTTCTCCAAAATAGGAAACTGGTGAACCCCATGATGCAAACTAGATACCCCAATTGAATTTTCTGAATCATACATAAATATATGTTCCCCTTGATTTCTCATCTCAAGAGGCTCATCCCCTATATGCTCCATTCCCGTGTCTTCTTCCCTTGGAAAAAATAGTGAAAGAAGATTGACTTTTCTTTGTTGTCTCGGTTGAGCTATATGATTGCAGTGTTCTGGATATTCTGTAAGTGCTATCTTGCTTGGGCAGCCAGCAACTTTGCCTCCCTAGCTCTTTGTAGCCATCCACCACACATACTTTGTGTCTTCTTTACATCTTCCATGCTATAACATACAAACTCAGACCTCTTGTGGCTTGAAATCATAATAAATGCCTCATGCTTGACTCTCAAATCTTGACGAGTATCATTAACGTGAGTTAGAGTTGCAAAAATCATGTAGTCATTTACCCTCAATTGACCTTCCAAGGTAGATTGCTTCTTCATAAGTGCCGGTCTATTGGGTGTCCAGCTGAAAGTCACATGTTCTCCTAGCTGCCTTAGCTATCATTGAACTAATCCATACCTGCAACTCCTTAGCTGTTATGTTCTTGCCTCCATCCAACTCCATGGTGAAGCATCCATGACAAACCAAATATTATCAAATTGTAGGGCCTTCTTGTTAGGCAATCTCTTAGTCTCTACAATCAGCTGTCTAAGACAATATGCCACATATGATCTTAACAAGTATTCCTCCAATGTAATCATGCATACGAAACAAGGGAAATCAATTTCACAATGGACTGTCATACCTTGCATGTAGCAGGAATCTGAGAACTGGGTTGATTCTTGCTTGTCCATATCCTCATGGCTGCAGTGTACTTATGAACTAAGTCACAGGATATGGCGATTTTCATGGATGAGGTTCGAATTTAATCGAATTTCAAACTTCTATAAAAAAAATCGAATTTAATCGAATTTCAAACTTCTATAAAAAAAATCGAATTTAATCGAATTTCCTTCATAAAGCACTGCTATCCACCTCTAAACACAACTCAGCTGGTCGTGGGTATTCTTTGTATATGCTTTGTATCTATTGGGTCATGGGTGTCTACAATTGCTGGGTTGCCCTCGGATTTTCTCCAACAAGGGTCGCTATTCTGATAATTTATTAGAAGTATACATATATTTAAAAATAAACAAAATTATAGAAAGCGAATTTTATCCGAATTTTTTTTTCGAATTTTTCCCTTGTCGAATTTCATCCGAATTTCATGGTTGTCGAATTCGAATTTGAATTCGAACCTTGTGACTTAGCTTATGAACATGGCTTCATCCTCCTTAGGGCTTCCACATGTTCGGCTAGGAGTCCAAACTTCTAGACATGTTGACTGATTTCTATCTTTTCCATGATCACTTGTAGGCTGCAAGACACAAGCAAGTGATTCCTCTTTCTTTTCCATAATTTCTTCAATGGTAACTTCTGATATTTCTTCTTCCTTGACCTCCTCTTGTGCTTTTGAATTCTTTTCCATTTTAGGTTTCACTTTTGTTGCTTTTGAATATTCCTCTTCTTTTCTTTTTCGTGTTATGTAATCATAAAGTCCCCTTTCCCTTGGATTTATCCAATCCAGATAACTCATATAATCATCAAAAGCAAATACAAATTTAATTTGTTCAAACAGCCCTAAATACTCTTCACATATTTTGATGGCTTCAAATGTGTACCTTTTTGGATCCCATCGCCCCAATCTGAAATTCTCCTTAAAGGGCTACTCCTTACATCTACTCCTTCGCACATTCACTTGCAGCTCAAAGTAATCAATAAAGGAGACCTCTTGATGTATAGCTGGCTTAAATTCCATATATTTGGCATAATACCTGGCAACTTTCTTGGCAGGTTTTCCTAGTTTTCCTAGTTATCCTTCTATTGACATTAGACCACTGAAATATCCCTCACGGATTTCTATAAAAAAAAATTCAATAGATTTCCCAAAGACTTTTCACAAACAGCCAAAATTTCCATTCATCCAATATTTTTTGCAAACAGGACAACAACTACTGTACCGGAAATTAATTATTCAGGTATAATATGTAATTGCCTTCAGAATGAAAATCAAATCTTTCCAGACAACAATCTGAAATGGTTCCTTATTACAGCACAAGTCTTGTACAGGTATGGTAAGCAGCAAAAGCAACTGAATATGAATGTATTAATATTCAGCGTTTAAAATGCGCTGACATTAAGGGCAACTTCAATAGTTAAGCCCAGATTTTATTTCTCCAGCAAACTTGTATGAAGCCGTTTCACCTTACGAAGCCACCCAATAAAATTTATTGCACAGCAGCAAAAATATAATATTTGCCCTTAATATTGTATCTGCCCAGCAATCTGTAACCAAACAAATGTTTTCATGACTCTATAATAATCTCAACAAAACTCCCAATAATTAAAAGACCACATATATATATTTCAATTTAATGTATTAGATGATGGAGCTCTTCATTCATTCGGTACACTCTAATAATACTGGCAAATATTAAACATACCACGATTTGCCAATATGATATAACGACAGCTATAAGTTATAACCTATTACTCCTGATAAAGGAAACCCATCGAAATGTTCAATATAGCATTGATTCCCTTTAATTAGTTATTCTTCAAATTATAATAAACTAATAGCTTACAGAACATCCTAAATAAATTATTCTTATTTTTCCAAATAGATACCAGTTACCTCAGAACTGCAAATTACTTATTATTGAAAATTTGTCTCCAATGGAGACTTTACAAATTTGGCTCAGTTGTGAACTCTATCGCAAATCCTCTCCCAGGAAGAATCAAGTTTCTGTCCAACCCTTCTATCAACTCCTGAAGACTTTCGTCTCCAGAAATTTCAAGTCATTTATTAAATCCAAAGCATGCCCAAGACATCACTAGAAACCCCCTTATAAAGATCTTTAAGAAGCATCTAGAAGATAGACCGACTTGAAATAACTGGAGAAATATATTTAACAAAGTGACATTATAACAAATGATGACTTACCATTAATTAATTGAATTAATTAATGGTAAGTCATCATTTGAATATTTTAACTTTTTTTTTACAACTTAATAAAAATCAATTTAATTAATTGTCACTTAAAATTGGGGACATTACAAGCTAACAATTGATGTAGAGATACATATAACATGCATCTAAGTGCAAGAGCTTATAGGCATTATCAGAGGAATCTCAAAAGAGCACAGTATAGTTTTCTGAAAAATCCAAAAGAAAGATTAAAGATTTCATTTTGTCGATTTACAAATAGAGGAAATCATGGCAGGTAGGGACAGAAGAAATGAAAGTAATAGCACAGAGCAGATACTTGATGATCTTGTTCAAAGACGACAGTTGACCAATTTCATGACACACATGTTTTAGAATATGAACATACCTAGGGCTGATCAAAATCACAATGAGGAAGCAAATAACATTGCAAGCAACCAAAATAACAACTAGAACAGTAATTGGATCAGCCACTAGACCCTTAATGTCTACATTTTTAAATAGAGAAGAAATTCTAGAAGGTAAAGTGGGACAGCAGAATGACAAAAAGAATTATCTAGACTATTTACGTGAGTATCAATCCTTAGGAAAGGTACGGGTCATTGTTGAAGCTTTGACAAAGGCCGAGTCACATTGGCCGATCAATTGTAATTGTGCACACCGAGAGGAATATCGGTGTCTAAGTCAGTCCTTATGTCAGAGGACACCGTGTGGTAAATACAAGCGTGTCCTTGCTAATACTCAATCTATGGCTTGTAACAACTTCATGAGGATGACACAAGGATGAATGCTGCCTACCAAATCATAATGTTGTGTGAGACGCCTCCATCAAAAGCAGCGACTATATTCATAAAAGTTTACTGGAAATCTATCATACATCAATAGTCATTGGAGGCCAAATACAATACAGAAATCAGAAACAAAGATATCACAATATTGCAAAGTTTTATCGGCTCTATCAATATAATTATCAAGAGAAACGTTGATATTAATTTTGGAGGCTTACCGAATCAATTCCCCCATGCGTATGCGGCAATTGATGGAATGACACCATTTGTGGGCAGAATACTACTCTTGGTGCAGATATTACATCACTGACAACATTCATTTGTGGTTCAGCAAAATGTCAAAGCAAAGGTACCTTGGCTGTTGACATAGAAGGTGATTTGATATGTGTGACTTCCATAAGGAGACATTTGCTCCAAATTGGAAACTACGAAGAGGAGTATATAAGTGGATGGTGCATCAGAGCTCATCGACTCTTTCCTTGATAGATGGGGTGGGTTGAATTAAATTGTGGTGGAGGAATCAAAGATTGGATAGTAGGCAAAGTAATAATGCTGGCTTGATAAGGTGATGGCCAGATGGCAATATTGATGGTGGTCTTTGGTGATGACGGCCCTTGGCTTGGTGTGATCACTACCGACTGGGGCAAGAGGACACCGAATTTCATGCAAATGTGTCATTGACTAATTTCTATCAATTGAAGTTAAGAAAAAGGAGCAAGAGAGAAAAAGGCATGCATAATCAGGGCTTATAGCTCTAACAAATGCACATCACATTCACGGATCCAGAAATTAGATACATATTTCTCAGTAAACCCTATGTTTGAAACTTTGAAGAAGCAATAAAATATGCCACACTTCATTTAGAAGGAGATGCTCACAGGTGGTGGTACTGTGGAATGATACACAAGGTCATAGTCTCATAGACTCTTATGAGGATTCCAGTCAGAAGATAGTTGACAATTTCGAAAAGAAACATCCAAAACTGCATTACAAGGAGATAGCACAATTAAAACAATATGGCTCAATTGATAGATATATGTCTAAATTCCAAAGGCTGTCCCTGTCAGTAATGATTCCTAATGTATCAGGTACTATTCATTGAGGGCTTGACCAAACAACTCAAGGGTTGTGTGAAGGCATTTCATGCAGTTATGTCATTAACTAATTTCATGCAATTGTGTCATTAACTAATTTCTATCAATTGAAGTTAAGAAATAGGCCCAAGAGGGGAAGTGGCATGCATGAAGTTCTGCCAAAATCTTATTCTTAAGAGTGGATTTCTAAATGGAAAAAGTTGATTCCTATTACCACAAGGAGTCTCCTTTTAACACAGTTATCTTGAATGTACTAGGATTCTACTGCAAATGTCAAATGAGTTGTGAAATATTCAGATAACATGTCCATTACTTCTAGCCTCATTTACCCAATCTGCCTAAAACTTACAATATAGTGTATTCAAGGTCATTAGCAAATGATGAGTTTGATGAGTACTTTGTGATCCCACATGCTACCCAGAGTCTAACAGTCTCCCATAGTTCTCATGGAGCAGCCTATACAGGCTGTGAATTCGATTGTAGAGAATTCTACTCGACCTGGTTGCATATACTCTCTCATCAAGTCTTCCCAATAGCAGCAGTCTAAGTAGCCAGCCAGAGGAACAGTTGATTGATTTGGAGACCATACATAGATAGTTGGAAGATGACTTTCACTATCCTGATACAAGCAATGCCTTAAATTCATTTGCTCAAACATTTTACATATGCACAATATGTTTATTAGTCTGTTGTGATTTAGTGAGTATATAAATTCATATGGCAATCATGGAGTTGCAAGAAAAAAATCACAGATTTTTCCAATTTTTTACAAGAATCAGTATGCATTCCTTTAATGAAGAAGCAAACCAAAAAATAGATGGCAAGCAATAAAATTGCACATGATAAAGCACAAACATATGCAAGAAAAAGTAAGCACCGGTTCATCAAAGAATGAAGCATCCCAATTAAGATCAGGGTATGCCAAAGAAACCTGCACAAAGTCAGAATAGGTTTGTCAGTAACCAGTTGAGTCAACTAAATAACAAATCAGTCGTGATCAATTTGAATGACAAATTTAATCAAATCTTTGAAAAATTTCACATTCTTATATCATAATTCATGTTAAATCATACTTACAACACTAATCATAAAAGCAGATATTGCTCCAAATCCAACAAGTGAGTTCATATTTGGGGATCTCTGTATAAAAGCTTTAAATCCATCCATAAGTAAATCTGCAAAAGCCAACAAGAATTTTATTCATCACATAACAAATAATTCCATATTAAATTTTACACGTTAAAAGCCATTTCAAATATTAGTAAAATTGCTAAATTGATGTTCCTAATTATTTTGGTAGTTTAAATCCTAAGGAATTGATAGAATAGATGAATGGCGTAGAAGAAAATTTTGAGTGTAAAGAAATTTCAATTCCTGAAAAAGTAAACTTTTAGAAGACAAAGGTGGTTATGATGCTATATGGTGGAAAGAGGTACAATTAGAAAATATTAAAAGAGGGAAAGAAAATAAAGGTGAGATAGGATGGTAGCTAAGTTCATCCCTGCAGATTACAAATTGGAATTGTTGAAGAAATAGTCAAATGCAAGATAAAAGGATATAAATGCAAAGAATTATGCTAAAGAATTCTAAAAGTCGACAATAAGGGTCGATCACCATGAAGTTGATCAAGAGGAAAACAGAAGGTATGGTTTTAAAGGATCTATTCAAGAGTTAAGTATAGTAAAATTAATAAATTATAATCAGTTAAATAAGCATACCAGTTTGCCCTGAAGGCCTAAGACAAGTTGAACAAGAAATTTCAGATAGGTGGCAATTAAAATCAAGGAAATAGAGATGGAGGACAAAATTCTGATTATCCTGAACCCAATGAGAATCAGAATTGTTACCACGATGAGAGAGCTAACGGTTATCAGTGTGAAAAAGGAAGATATGATAGAATAAGTGAAGTATTGTGCAGCACCTATTTCAAGTGTAGAGTTGAAAAAAACAAGTCATTTGAGTGCTCGCAATTACAAGGAGATCATGACAAAAGGCCATAGAGAACCACAAGAGCCACACATGTTAATGAAGAAGTCTCCTACAATGGAGAACAAGCAAACCAAAATAGGGTGAGTCACCGCTGATGAGAAGAGCTTTGTTGAGACCTGCAGTCAATCAACCAAACCAACTTAAAGAAGAAACTTTTACAAAACCATATGCAAGTATGTAGATATGTGTTGTAAGGGCCAAAGATGAAAAACTCTTACTCCGCAATAACTCTTTTGGCCCAAAGTTTTTGAAAATTCGGGACTCGGCAAAAAATAGGGAAAAAAACGGCAAAAACTCGGCAAAATTATCGAACTTTTCAAAATATAAAATTCTTAAAAAAATCTTGAAAAACACACATATACACTGAATTTGTAGAACATATTACTAATTTCCATCATATATAAGCCAAATTTTGAGTTAAAATCATATCATATACCAAAAAACAAGTGCAACCTCTAAACGAATTTGAGTTCAATACATATTATAGAGGATTTGCATTCCTTGAATCTCCTTTCTGTAGAATTAAAGTTCTCCTCTACTTCACATCTTCCATAAAATAAATACTTTGTTCAATAGCTGGCATTGGCATGTGCACACAAAGCCTTTCAAATTTTCAGCTCATCTCATACACATTGATGAACTTTGTCAGCTTTCACAACATACCTTCAGCTTCAAGAACATGGTTCAAGAAGCATGAGGCTTCCACATGAAACTACCATATCATGCAAAAACACCATACTGAAGTTTTCCTCACAGATACACCCAAAGGATTCACATTCTTCCCACAGAGATGCCACATCCCTTGAAGGCACCTATTTTTTACTTGTTGTGGATAGGTATACAGTTACACTAATTGATTCACAAATAGCAAGGTGCAAGGCTATGTAATCAATTGCATGATATTTTTCAGTAAAAGAATACCCAACAAATCATTACTGTAGATTTATTTGAGTTTTTCTCCCGATTTTTTTTTATTTTTCCCAATAAATCGCCCCAATTTTTTCAAAAAAATCGCCCAAGAGCTTTTTACAGATTAAATCGTTGTCATAAATGACTCGTAATAAATCGGGAGTTGAAAGATTTTTTGCAGATTTTTTCATCTATGAGGGCATTACTAATATGGTAGTACTAATAATTTGCTTTCAAGTGAGATAGTAGGAAAGTTAAACTAAACCAGATAGATAATCCTACTCTTTAGAGACTGTATTGGTTGCAAAAATCTCATCATGTTTTTGTTAGTAAGCAATGTCTTCTTAGGTTTAAGATTGGAGCTTATATAGATGAAAATTTGTTTATCTCATGTCTATTGATGTTTGTCATATTGTGTAGGGTAGACCATGTGTTGACGTGTCTAAAGTTGCATCGCTGCAACTCTATCTGGCCAACGCAGAATAGAATGATCTCGCCGAGTACCCTATCCTCTCTTGTATAAGGAAGCCCTAATGTTGCTTTTAATCGATCAAAGGGGACAACCTCAAGTTTCCAAATGTTAGTTCTTGACTACGAGATAACTCAACGGTCGATGTGTTTTGCTGGAAGCACAAGGGGACTTACGCTTTACAACAAGCTGGTCTGCTGCAATTCTCAGATTGCGAAATAAAAAGCAAAGGGGAAGGGATAGGAGACCTAAAACTAACAAGATTGGTATGCGGGTAGACGGATTCAACATAACCAATCCCTGCTTGGCCAGAACGGTTCACAACCTCGCAAGAACAATGCAATCTTCAAGGGGACTTGGAAGATTTTTAGACTGCAGATGCATGGCTAAGCGCCCAATTCTGGCGCAGCTCAGACAGACACCTGCAATTGAACTAAGCACGATTAAAGGCTCAAACTAACCATACACAAGAACATACAATCAATATATCCTCAATGGTATGAGCCTAAATCCATCAGATACCTGCACACCCAAAACAGAAAGATCTATCTAAAATGCTGAAAGAAACCATGCAGACAGACTAAAACCAAGAGGATAAACATCAAATCAATGTCCATTATATTGATTCTAGCTGCCTATTACAATAATTTCTGCAACATCTCTATGCTACTGCTAAAATTTAACCTATTCTAACTTCTAAAATCCCCCTACAAAACTCTAACCTTTTACAATGAGAGGCATCCTGGCCTTTATAGATTTTCAAGTCGAACCGGTAGCTAGGATCGACTGCATCCAAGGGCCGCAACCTGCCCTCTAGAAGTTGGCATCTTTAACCCATGCCCACTCAATTTTCAGTTATCCCTTCAACCACCTTCTCAACTGCCTACAACTGTTTGGCTTTAATTCGGTCAATTTGGCAGACAGACATAACTGACCTGTTTCCCTTTGTTTTAAATTATCTTGAGTGGGACCCACAAGCAGTTTTACATTAAAACAATTTCAGTTTTTAAAACTGAATTTCTGGAATTAAATCCAGCAATGCATTTCTCAAGAATGTATAGACTTGGTAACATTTTGTGTTCTTTGTCTTTTGGTATCAGTGGTGGACTTCAACTCGTTGTCCAGGTGGTTCAGCAGCACGCTTCCCAATGCTTGGTTTCAATCTCGCGCTCTACATCTTCTTCTCTAGCATTAATCGCGATCAAGGCTCCTTGACGTTTCAGGCTTTCTCCTGCTTCTTCCAGACGATGCCTTCGACCTGCAAATAATCAATTTCACTTTAATCAATCAATTTGAAAAATTAATTAAATTAATTTAACAAATATATCAAATTTCAAATGACGTCTGGCTTCGTCTCAATGGAGTTTGGGATTGAGAAGCTCTTTGTGAGATGTATCTTTTAAATGCCTCTCCTCGAACGCGAACTCTAATCCCTCGTCTTAATGACATTTGGGTGATTTGAATCCACTGAAGCTTCTTGGCTTACTGACTTGCTTTCAAGATGACCAAACTCGGTTGCTTAGAATAAAACGTAAACTTGCTTAAGGGAGGAAACTCGGCTCTTAAAGCCAAAATGCAAGACCCCCTTTTCGGCCTGTGAGCCGAATTTGAAAGTTTCAAGCTTTCAGTCTTTTACCTTCTATTTCGGCCTAATAAGCCGTTTTCCAAGTTTGATTTCTCCGATGTGCTTTGATCATAGCACAATCATTTCTCCCTCTCTCCTAATTGGTAGACTGCAACTACGGGGGTCCTTGTTTGAGGAAAATGGGGTGTGTGTGCAAGCACAACACCATGGAAATTTGATAGGAAAGCCATACATAACGGTAGAGAGAATACTTACAGGCTAACAAGGGTTGGAGAAAAGTATGTACTTTTACCCTTTAAGGATCAAGGTGAAGAAGAGAATGGTATTGCAAAAAGTGTACCTAGTAGATAGTAAATATTTTTTTAAAGGAATTAAGCAAGAAATTTTTTGTTATGTTATTATTCCCAAATCTATGCATATAGAAGAAACCATAGAAGCAATGTGTCCCTATAATTTGGATAGAAAACTATTGACAAAATACAATGATATTATACTCGATAAATAACCAGAAGGGTTACCACTACTAATAAGCATAAGTCATCACATAGATTTGATTTCAAGAGAAAATTTACCTGATAAGGTTGCTCGAAGGTTGACATCAACCAAAAATGAGTTGAATAGACTTGTTTAAAAATTGTTGAGGAATGATTTGATCTGATCAAGTTTGAGTCCCTATGCAATACCAACTGTACTAGCACTAAAGAATGGAGGAGAATGGAGGATGCATACGAAATCAAAAGCTATCAACAAGATCACTATAAAGTACATTTTTCCATTGTTGAGGATAGATGAGATTATGGATTGCTTGAGTGCAACAAAGTATTTAAACAAGATAGATTTGAAAAATGGTTATCAACAAAACAGAATAGAAAAGGAAATGAGAGATACATTAAAGAAGTAGGAAGGTTTTAATCGGTGATTGGTTACACCAATTGGGCTAACTAATGTACCTAGTACTTCTATAAGATTGATAAATAAAGTTTTGAAGCTTCATAATAGTTAAGTTTGTTGTATATTTGGATGATATTTTGATTTTCAATAAGAGTAAAGAAGAATATTTGGAGCATGTTAAATTGGTGTTGAAAAGGTTAGAAGAAGAATATTAGATGATGAATGTGAAGAAATGTAGTTTCAAGAAAGAAAACCTAGTGTATTTTTATTTTATTGTTCCTACGAATAAACTGAAGATGGATATAAAGAACACTAGAGCTATTGTAGTGTGACATACACTGGTAAATATTTCAAAAGTAGAAGTTTTCATAATTTATGTCACATCCCCTTTTCTAAATAATTTAAGTAAATAATTTTATAATTCTTTAAGTTGGGCCAGATAATTTTATTTTAAAAAGGGAAACTTGAATATTATGTCATGGTCCGATTCTAAAATCCGTTATCAGCAACTTGATAAGAAATTGTCTTACGATAGTAAGACTTCACAATTTCTTATTTCTAACCTCGACTGGAGAAATAGCTGCAGATCATGATTAATAATATGAGCAGATTGTAAATCTTATTGTGTGAAGGTCATGGTTATTACCATGTGACATAGTAAGGGATGATTGCCATCCTTCCTAACAGTGATCACCTCCTAAGACTGATGAAGGATTAGTTAGTATTAACAAGGATGGATTAAGAGAGACAGATTAAATACTGAAGAGGTGTGATGGATGGCAAATGGACACATTCCATCTCATCGATCACAACCCTAAAGCTAAAACGCCACACTACAAACCTGATAGAGGGTTATAAAAGGAAGATGCCAGCATTCAAGGCAGGGCATCTAAGGATAACGATTTTTTATTAGAAATCAGAATCCCTGAAAGTTTGAATCTCTTAATTGGCAGATCGAATTTCTTAGCTGGCAGATTATCGCAGCCATTGTTGAAAATATTAGTTTGGTATGATGATCTTGATTATAAATTAAATACTTATTTACAATTATGATTATTTCTGAATATTACTAGAGTTGAGGCAGATATAGGGTCTATAATATAGATATTATAATTATTCCTATCTCATACATTATTGCAAAATAACAAGATTTACATTGGAATTCAACTTTATATAAATATTGGCATACTCTAATTAATTACATAATTATTCATAATCAATTTGAATTTAGTACACTCCTAGCCCATCCCTTAATCACTCACTATTGCCCGTTAAGAGGATAGGTTTGTTTTGTTAGGGAGAGGTGAAGTAATTCCTCACAAGGTAGATGATTCCCAAGATGGGATATGGACGGGGTCCTGAAGCCTTGAGGGAGCCTACTTGTCGATTGGTTTCCAAGCGCCATATGACAAGTAATTCCCCATCCTCCTTAGGGTTGATGATTAGGAGAGAAGTAAAGAATTGGGGCTTAAGTATGTTAACTGTGAAATGTATTATGAATCATTAATTGTTTCTTAATTTAATCTGATTTAAGTGCATAGTGATGTATGTTAATCATTGGGAATTTACAGCCTCCTAGTTGGGCACATTACAAATGGTATCAAAGCCTTGATCCTGCAATCCTGTAGGGTAAGGCTAAAACAATGAATACATTCTAGTCAATAAGATCTAATAATACTTGTATTTGCGTGTGTACTCCGCGACTGCATATATTCATGTGTATGCTCCATGTTTGGCATATCTACTCCATGAATATCTATGATTATTGTTCCTATCATCATGAGATTTCTATTTTTGATTAATCTAGAATATGGGAATAACAAGAGTAAACCATAAAGATATGAATTTATTTAGGGAATAACATTGCATTTAAATTCATAGATATGTGTCATGCTTCTAAACTCTTTCATTAATGTGAAGAGATACCTATGCTATAAGGCAAACATTGGAACAATAAACAAAGTGATGAGAAACAAGGATTAGAGAAAACTCGTCTTAAAGTAAACCTTGCCAATTTCCAACTATTGGTTACAACTCACATTCAAGGGAAAACATATATTTCTTAATTCAAAACTTATGATAATATCAGAATAGCACAGCGAAAGGTGGGTTACAAATTAGACTCCATGATCATTCAACAATTGCTTTAGGACAAGCAATCTTGGGAACGACGAACTATCATGGCACGATTCTAAAATCCGTTATCAGCAACTTAATAAGAAATTGTCTTATTAACCTCGACTAGAGCAATAGCTGCAGATCGTGATTATTAATATGAGCAGATTGTAAATCTTATTGTGTGAACTGTGAAGGTCATGGTTATTACCATGTGACATAGTAAGGGATGATTACCTTCCTTCCTAACAGCAATCCCATCCTAAGATCAATGAAGGATTAATTAGTCTTAACAAGGGTGGCCAAAGAGAGAGATTAAATACTGAAGAGGGGTGATGGATGGCAAATTGATTAGAAGAAAATTTGAAATATTTTTATATATTTTTTTTAGTTTTTCTATATGTTAGTAATTGTCATTTTTGAAGGCCTTCGGGGCATTTTCAGCCCTTGAAAGTTTGGCCTGTCCTTTAGAACGTTGCCATAGGCACGTTCTTTAGAAGAAAATTTGAAATATTTTTATATATTCTGGTTCGTATTTTTCAAGCTTCACAATCTTTCTCTGCCAGAAAACTTATTTCCATTTGCCACGAAGGCACCCAAGGAAACTCACGACTTCCGACAAAAAGTCTCCGTTACATCTATCGAGTTCGTATATATTTTTACACCTCACAATCGCTGCCGATACACCATTCATAGAAAGGCGATATTTTTTAATGAATAACATGGTCTTCAAAAAAAACGATAATCCTCATTAACAAAAAAAAGTTCGTAGACTCCTGCACTATGCATTCACTTCCCATGACCTGTTCAGAAAAACCGATGTCTGCTATGAATATGCACAACCATGTCCTCACTCCAGCTCAAATAAGGGCGTAACATCTGCCCTGGAAAAAAAAATTCCTCCCACACGACTTTGACTGTATCAAAATATGCCGTCTCCCCCCGGAAAAAGAGTTCAAGTTTTTTTTTTTAAAAACGATACACCAAAAACATATCCAAAATCGGCAACCACAGAGAAAATCTGACATCAAAAATAAATTCCAAAACTCCACTACTACAGAGCATCATGAAATTACGAATTCCACCATAAATACTCAGCACTCAAAAATAACTAAAGCCACGATATTATTCACTCCAAGCTTAAAAAGTCTGACCCGAAATAAATGGCTCGATAAAGAAAAATCACCACTAACTTGCCTTGAAAAGAAATAAATGAAGCGTTACATTCACGGACTTTTCAAAACATTACATGTCAGACTGATGACATGGCAGACAGGAACTGATTTGGCAAAGAAATCTGATGCAGCTGACAAATAAGCTTTCACACAAACAGCTCCAGCAAGCACATAGGTAGCTCAAACAGCCAAGAAAGCAGCTCCAACAAACTTCAATAAACTTCAAAATTCGTATTGACATCAATGACAAAAAAACTCCAACATGTTATTTGTCTTAATGTCTTGTTAGACATATGGCTTCTACATTACTATTATCAAAAAACATCAGAATAAAGAAATGAGAAACACTGTTTATTAATTTTATGGCCCTTGGCACATCATACATTGATTAACAGTTAAGCAGTTAAACTAAAATCAAAGGCCAAGTTAAGAGGGTCCATATCTTCAGAAATCTTTTTTCAAAAATGGAGATTAGAATCAAATCATTGAAAATTGAGGAGAATTGTATTACATAATTCTCTGTGGATGCTATTGAACTTAACATGCTGCATAAAAAATAATTTCAGATTCTTTTTCTTTCAATAATGTGCAGTACTTGATCTACTGTGAAATGAGCATAGTTTTGTGTGAAATGAGCATAGTTTTGTCCACTCTTTGGATAGCTACATCTTCCCCACTCGTATGCATCTAAGTGGAATGACAAAGAAGAGCTTGTGCTTCAGTGGGGGAGTCAGAGGTTTGACACCTGAGGAGAATAAGATATATGCACCCCATAGTCTAAGCACAGTCAGGTACACAGGAGTGGTCTCATATGCAGTAAGCTAACCCAAATTCTAAGCACAATTGTATGCATAGGTCAACAGCCATCCAATGTGGACCTTAAAATACCTTCCACCTGTTCCTTTCCTCACTTTAAACAGACAAAAGACCTAGAATATCTAAAGTTCTATGATTAAAATTAGAATAGCATTAATACTCTGTACCCCAGTTCTGAGAAAAAATTCCCACAAGTGCATACACTAAACTACATCTCCATCATGATGTTATCACAGACATGAGATTTAACATGGAATTATTTAAATTTTTAATCCATCTACTAATATCCATTTATATAATGCAACAGTTAGCCTGAGCCATATCATGAATTGGGATGAGATGGTACCTCTGCCTGGACCTAAGAGTGCTGCCAGAGCTGTTCCACCCTTGACGTATGCATTCTCTAAGATTCCCCATAATGAACCTGCAAAAGAATAAAACCTTCTAAAGATACATTTCGTATTAGAGATAACCAAATATATATTGTCAGAATGGAACTCAAGGATTATACAATATTTAATATTTGAAAAGAAAAAATACTTTTTATTCTAACTAATAACAAGATATTTCAATTTAGGAAAATGAAAAATTATGTTATTGTTCTGGAAAATACAAAATCTGCTTAAAACCCTTCCATGAAACAAAAACTATAGCTGTGCTGATAATGTTTTTACTATAATGAGATACATACAGTATCAGGTACTCTCTGCTAAAGATGTATTGGCAAGGCCTCATTTACTTTGAGCTTGATATTAGGTCAAAAATCAAGGGATAAAAAAAGGTGAAAATTTTCGCAAAGCTATGGTTGCCTAGGCCCAGGGTGTCTCTGACCTTAAAATTACCCTATATCTTCATACTTATAGCTGTATATGAAAATAGTGATTGACCGTATCTGTAAATTTTGATTCCTGAATCAGGACATAGATATTTTGCACAAACATTTGAATAATATGAGTACAGAATTACAGGGGAAATATAAATAAATATTTCACTCAAAAAATATACACAACTTTATTTACTAAGTTTTTAACATCATATACAAAATTAGAAAATATTAAATTATTTGGTATTCAAGATAAATGGCATTGTAATTTAAATTTTCAAAAATTTGTCTCAAAAACTTAAATGTTCCTTTATTTATAAGGCAAAAATAATGAATGTAGGATTTCCCTTTGCTTTTGGGGGTAGGAATTCACTAAATACTTTTGGAAAAGCTAAAATATTAAGCTATTGTCTTGTTTAATTACAGACCGCATTTGTTTTTAAAAAACATCCAGATAGAAATTAAGTAATTTACAAGGGAGATGGAGCACAAAAAGTAGAAAGAGCGAAAAAAACAGTAAAGATGTGAAATTGCAAAGATAGGCAAACAAAGAACCACAGATCCTAGAATTCTTAGGGCTATTGCTGGAAGAAAAAACCCTTGATGGAAGAAAGTTGGCCACATCACAAGGCCTCATTCATCCCCAACACAATTCCAAAGCATGGAGGAGACACAATACTCTTGGAGAGAGAATAAAAGCCAATCATCTTTTGGAGAGCACAAGTGGTCAATATTTGAAACCCAAACTCAATTCTTTGATGGCTACAAGGGCAAACAAAATACCTATGGCCCTAAACATGAAGATATCAGATGCTCAATGTGATGTCCCCACTTTCCTAGTGATCACTCAGGAGCATAGATTTGCCTGTTACTCATCTCCGCAAGCGAATTCAATGAATAGGAGATGTCAGTGCTAGCAAGGGGTTTACACTTAGCCAATTTTGTGGTTAGACGACTTATAATTATAAGCACTTTATGTTATAATTTCATAAAAGTCACTTTAAGCTAAAATTAGATATAATAATAAAGTGACTTTATAATAAAAATTTATTGAGTGCTTAAGTCATAAAGTTTCCCCCCTTGGCGCCACCTAGTCAATAAAGTTGCAACTTAAACAAAAAATGTTTAAGTTGAATAAGGAATAAGACCCTCATAAAGGGTCGAACTCTTTTGAGAAGAGTTTAATTTTAATAATTCCACAAAGTTAATAAAATAAATCCTATTTGGTATGGCTAGGGTTGAGGCTTGATAAACTCATTTGCCTGGCTTCCATTATGCATTCATTCACTCATTTTGATATCAGCAATTTGGAAAATTGAGCTCTGCTAATGGATTTCAGCAGCATACCAACCTCCATGGAATGAAAGCTCCTTGGGGATTTCTGAATTGGATGCCAACCCAGTTCATGATTGTGGGGAATTCACATAAAATTCCTGTTTGTGCTTCAATTGAGGATTTTATCAGCTATTCCAGACCTTGTTCAAGGGTTTCAGATTATACTTTGCAGATCCAGAGGGTTTGATGACGTTTCAAGGCAGCCATACAACTTTTTAGCTCAGCCATACCATTCCTATGCTGACCGTATAGCCTACAGGCCATTGGTTTCATTATTTGGGTCGAACTTCATAGAAGAGGGCTGGAAATGTTTCAAATTTAATGGTTTGCCCATTTCTACAGGGTTTGGATACATTTTGCAGGCATCAGTTATCAGACAGGGTCTAGATTAGTGTTTCTTTGTGGAAAATAGAGGAATTTCAATAATCTTGCTTGGAAGCCAGGCTCATTTCTCAGCAGATTCATCTCATTTGTTTTCAGTATTTATTGTTATTGCAAATAAACTCCATCGGAGCCTTTGGACCATGTTGGAGACTCATTTGTTGAGTTCTATTCAAGTTATTTCAAATAAAACCCTATTCTGGCAAGCGTTGGACTCCTGGTATGCTCAGATTGTTTTGTTAGAATGGAATTCTTTAAATTCTGATATTAACATATTGCTGTCAAAAAAATCAGAATTCTGATTTCTTAGCCAGTCTATTATTTCATGGTAGAAAAGTCCAAAAAAGTGCCATCGTCATGTTTATTTCCCTATTAAGCATTATATTATCATTTGGCACCAAAAACTCAAAAAAAAAATTACAAACCAAACCAATCACTTCCTTTCACAGGTCAAAGAAATATCAGACAAAGTAAACAAACAAAATCAGAAAAGAAAAAAAAAAAAAATTCAGTTCAGTTTGAGAAGGGATCTTTCACTCAAAAATGGCAGTTACTCTTCACAAATCAGGTCTAGGGAAGTCTTTGGTGCATCTATAGTGTAGTGCCTTCTTTGCTAAAAGACCTAATCTTTGGCCATCAATACTTTGCTTCTAGTGCTAGTGTAAGAATCAGTATGGGGAGGATATTAAACTAAGATTGACGCTGAAAGGCTTTTTTTTTGGTTGAGTGTTCTTCAACCAAAAAAAAAAAAGTAGATTTTGAGAGGAGATCCTAGGATGATGGCCAAAGTTGGATTATACTTATGAGACTGGGAACCAAACTTTGGCCCTCTCAATCATGTGATCTCAAACATGCCAATGTAAATTAATTCCTATAACCTCCTGTTGTGGCCTTTTTTGCGTGTTTAAGTTAGGGTTTTGGCAGCTTAGTGGGCAATTTTGTGTTTCTGCCCCGAGTCTCGGAGTTTTGGTCATGCCTAGTGTCGTTTAGGGTTTTTTGAGGTTATAGGATCAAGCAGTAACATGCTTTTGAACGTCCACGTCGGTGATTTCAAGTGCTAAGGTCTTTTTAGACCTTTTGGAGTTGTTTTCTCGCTCCTAGGAAGTTATTCAGATTGATTTCGCACTTTATCCTGATAAATTTCTTTGTGTTACGCTCAAATTTTTGGTAAATTTGCCTAAGTCCAGTTGAGTTTTATTGAGTTTTGAAGTTTCCTAGTGGTTTTGAGTGGAAAAATCGTCATTTTCTAGATGAAAATCCATATTGTAAGGGTTAAAAGGTCAAAATTCCATACTAGAGGTGCTTTTCCCCTCATATTCCTGGCTACCCATGGTTTTCCCCACTCAAAATCCAAACTGGACATGGATTTCCCTTGGAATCCATACTTGCCTCATTTTTCCACCTCTGTGAATCCATACTGGGGTCGTTTTTCCCATTACATTTGTCTTGATTCCACACCTGGGTCGATTTTCCACCAAGTCTTTTGTGACAAGTTTTGAGGATTTTTGTGCAGACACTCAGTCCTGACTCAAGTCGATTTTCCACTGCGAGAGATTTCCAATGTTTTTGAGTCCGGATTTTCATCCAGACTGGGGTCGTTTTTCCACCAGAGGGCTATTTTTTTGTGAGTGACGTAATTTTGAGTGGAATTTTCATTCCACACCTAGATCGATTTTCCCCTAGACCCTATTTTATGCACATTTGATGATTTTCAATGGGATTTTTTATCCCTGCTGGGATCGATTTTCCCCTGAGGGGATGTTTTGATGATTTTAAGAGATTTTTCTGAGGATTTTTTAATCCTTACTTAAATCTATTTCCCCCAATTGGCCATTTTTGGATTTAACTTGAAATATTTTAATAAAGTGAGCCCCATTTAATTGTTTTTTTAATTAAAGGCAATGATTATTTTAAAAATAAAAAAACAATTAATGATTTGCAATGAGCATTTAATGTTTTCAACCTTCTAGAAGCAAATCGGTTTCTACCAAGCAAGTATAAGAACAAGTGTTTTATCCACATTGCTTGTGTGGTGAAATTTGATGATGAAAGTGAGTTCAAATAGAGAGAGATCCAGCATTATTTTATTATTGAGTTTGCCAAGTATATCCATACTTGGGCGATTTTCTCTCTAGTTGGCGATTTTGGAGGAAGTGATCAAGTGAAGTGATTGATTGAAGACTATTCTTGCTGCCATTGCCATCTATTTTTTCCAGCTTGGCAACTTTAGTGGCTACCATTGATGACTTTGTGCAACGATTTTTGGAGAGGTATCGCCATTTTTTGTGAGATAGCGATTTTTGTGTTCGGGGTTTCCACCTCCAACTTGGGCAATTTTCATTGATGCCGCCATCCTTGCTTGCTGTTCTCAGACTTGATTTGGCAGAATGGAGTTTGCTTTGATGACATTTTCAGACTTGTGTTTTGACACCATAGCTGGAAAATTTCGATTTTGGTTTTGCAAGGGTTTCGTGCCATATTTTGGTGGATTCCCTTCATGTTTGGTGGCTGCCATTGTTCCTACTTGCTGTGATCATTGCAGATCTGAGTCTTGACGCCGTTATTACAGCTGATGCGACCTCCATTGTTGGCTGATCGTCGATTTTCAGACTTATACTTTATTGTCCAGCCAGCCACAACTTCAACGATTTACACTTGGAGGCATTTTGGGGATCATTTTTCAGTCAATCCTCAGACCATTTGAGAGCTGTCACAGGTCTGCAACTTCGTTTTGGCTGCTTGTCCTCAGAAAACTTATCTTTTACCAGCCATACCTATGTTCCCGAGTTTGATTGCTTTCACCATCAAGACTGATTTTTATCAAATTTGTGCATATTTTGAATGATTGCAACATATTTTGAGAGGTTAATTTGAACTAGTTGCAGGTTGTCTTCAGATTTGTTGGCAGCCATTGTTGCCTTCGGAAGGTGTCCTCAAACATAATTTTGTGTGAAAACACATCCTTTCACATCTTTCCTTAGTCACTCTTGATCCGGTATACTTCTTTGCACTTTAATTCGCACAAAATTTCCAAGTATAAGGAGGTGTTGATTTCATGAGGGTTTCAAACCAAAGTTCCCAGACTCGGACTCGGCTCTGACTCGGCAAGGCTGACTCGACTCGTGACTCGGCTCGGACTCGGCAATGACTCGGCAACGACTCGGCAAAATAAGAAAACCCTTGAAATTTAGAGATTTTTAACGATTTAAAACTTGTTTCATACACCCATTATTGAATTAAGCTTAAAGACACTATAACATCATCAAATAGAAGCTAATTTGATCACATACATAAACATACATCCATCACATGCGTAGAAATGTAAATTGTAGTTGAAGGAATTAGAAAACATAGATATATAGAGTTATAAATGTTGTCCAATATATATAAAATCCATGACTTCAAATGTTCCCAAACATATATGTAACTCTAAAGTGTAAACAAAAACAAGTCTATGGCTTAGGCTCTAGCTCAACCTCGTCTATCTGCCTCCTAGAAAGGTGTCTAAGGTAGGTCCTGGATGACTGAGTAGCCATAGTCTCTGCCTGTGATGTGCCAGTCTGAGCAGCCATAGGTGTTGTGCCTGATCGTGCTCTATCCTCCTCCTCTGCCATAGCCACAGCCTCAGCCTTTCTGTCTGCCTGGTCAACCCACTCAAGGTCCTCATTAGTGAAGACTGGATCGGTGGACTCAGTGAGCCAATCGGACTGTAGTGTTGCCCCAATGTGATTTGTGCAAGCTTTTTACCTCTTCCTCTCAACTGGTTGCAAAACTATGGCTTCCTATTTTTCCAGTGTTCCACGGGCGTTGGGGACGAGGGGACGCGTTTCCAGGACGGGGGGACCAAGGGCCTAAGTTTGGGGACGGCAGGGGGACAGCGACGGGGGGGTGGCAAGGTGGTGGTGCTGATATAGTTATACATATACATATAGTACTTGAAAAACTAGTTTTGAAAAGATGTATGACACTATTACAATATAAGAATTACATAGTCAAATGAGACTATAGGAAATTTGAAATACTAAATCTAAATACCAATTACCAAGATTTCTAAGTTGTGTTGTTATATGGAGCCTAATCGGACTCGTAGGTTAGATTTTCCCTACTTCTATCGGCGCAGTTTCCCCCTATATTTTTCAACGGGGGTTTGGGGGCAGCGCCCCCAAGTTGGGGTCAAGGGGCAGCGCCCCTTGCGCGTTCCCTTGACCCCGCAAGGGGCGATCCATTGTATACTGCACTGTTTTAAGTGACTCTGGCCGGGTCATGACCCTCAGACTCGGCGAGTCGGGGAGTGACTCGCTGACTCGGCGAGTCAAGCGAGTCATGCCCCCTGACCCGTCCGAGCCCGGGTCAAGGTCACCGTGACCCGGCAAGGTCACCCGGCCCGTTGACTCGCGTGACTCGCCGCGAGTCACGAAACTTTGTTTCAAACCCTAACCTTGTCACATTTTGTATTTAAATTGTTGAAATCTATCTAGAGTGTGGATTTTTTTCCTGATTTCCATACCCTAATTAGTCTAAATCATTAAGAAGTCAAGAATTTTATTATTTTTTTTAAGTTCTAACTTCAAGCTTTGTACAGGTGCAATGTCGAGGTCCGAACTTAAGGAAAGGAGAGAATGACAGAGGATATTGGAGACTGGATTCTATTCGGAATCCAGGATGTCATCCAAATGGAAGGAGATAACGGACACGAACATGCATTTCCTGAACCTAAACCAGATGCGACAGCGAATGTTCAGAGTTAGAAGCCAGATTCCTTCCCCAGCATAATGTGAACATTATGAAGAGTGGTATTTTTCAAGTCGCTGGATTTCCGCAGTCCATACAGTCCAGTGAGCTTATCCTGGGGTGTGCACGATGTTATGATCCTCGCTCCCGAATGATCAAGACTCCTAGGGGCGTCGTCATTGCCTACCTTGTTGAGGATGCGATTGTTGAAGTGTTTGGAATTCCACGTGGAGCAAACATGAAGGATGTAACTAAAGATGAATATGAAGATCGATATAAGAAGAAGATGGATACGTGTAAGACCATGGTGAATGAGGAGTGGATGATCGAGCCTAGGCCTCATCATTCCAAGGCTCCCAAGACACTAATGTGCACAGATTTCAAAGAGGAATATAGTGATTTAGTATTCCTACTTAACCGAGTGATGGGGATGCCGCAGGGTGCAATATACAATGGATGGATGTTCTATTTCATCCAAGATTGTCTTAGAGGGACGTTGTGTCATGTCCCCTCCTTAATCGTTATATATATTCTAATAAAATTATTATTATTAATTAATATAATAATTACCAACGAATTATTTATTATTTATTTGTTTATTAAATTAATAATATATAAACATAATTTGCATATTATGTTTATTACTAATACTATTATTTATTATTTATTTATTTATTTAGAATTTTAAATTAATAATATTATACATGATCAACTCTATATTAAGGAAGATACATGATTCCCTCAAATCGGTGACTAAAAGTTATTAAAAGAAATCTAAAGAATGTGGTTACGTGGCTGCTCAATTAGAGGAGGTTGCATATGTTTAAAGGAAATAATGCGATAGCAATTACCTTTAAGACGGGCAATGAATTAACATTAAGATTAGAGTGATCTCTATTTAGTAAGGGGCAGCGATTACTACTAAAAAGATAGCAAATATTAAACAAAAAGGCACGATTAAGAGGTAGTCGAAAGGCTTGATAAAGAGGTGTGTCTCATCATAAGACAAGATATATAATAGAAGTCATGATGAGAGAAAAGGGAATATACCGGGGGAATAGTAAGAAAATAAGCCTGACTAATAACAGTCATCACATAGCATAGGGAGAATAGTAAAAAAGAATAGCACGTAAAAATTAAGGAGACACATACAAGAAGTTTGCTGGCCTTAAGGAATGAAGTAATACTCATATGATGTAGCACTATTCAATATTATTAATACTGTAATAATATAATATACTGTAATATAATATAATAATGTTATTACATAATTATGTAATGTAATATAATAATGTTATTACATAATGCAGATAACATAATATAATGTTATTAATGGGATATAATATAATAATGTCATAATGACAGTTTAATAAATAACTGTCCATATGACAATTAAGTAAATTATTCGATAGAGTTTGCAATACCTGGTGGTATCTTGTGTGATTCTCCTTGAGGATAGGTGGAGGAAAAGAAAGGTTGACATTAGTGTCCTTCTATTGTTCTCTCTATGTTCTAAAATTGTAATTCTAGGACAAAATAAAAGAGGGTGGCATTAGGGGACATTACACGTTGATAAATTGGTCTAGAATCATAAGTGACAATCTGGACTTTCAGCTGAGAAATGTAGAGCGCTCCGAGTCATTCGTCATGACTTCCTATTTGGTGTACCTGTTTGCACGATTTGTTACATACAAAGGATTGATATGCAGAGGTGAAGTCGACAATGGACAAGGACAATTTAGGAGTTATGAGTGCTATCCACAGCTGAACATGTATAGAATTGAAGATTATAAGAGAGTGAATGATGTATTCACAATGTACATCACGTGGATGCTGCAAGGCAGGATCCACAGGAGGTTGTCCAAGGAGGCAACAAAGCTGATAGAAAAATATGGATCGTGGTATATACAGTTTCCCACTTTCACGTACCTTAGGATTCATGGGTTTCAATCCAAACCCTACAGACTTCCTAGGTATCCTTCTGACAGAATGATCTTGTTGGAAGTGGTGAGACGGCTTCTATAGTTTGATTTCATTCAGAATCATTCAGAAAGAGAAGCATAGGACAGGCATGACATTCCCTATTTCAGTTGGGAAGACGTTGGAGTTTTGCCAGTCTGCCTTAGCCGCCAGCACTGCGAGTGAGGAGCTTGCATTGTATCGATTTGCAACCTTCAAGAAAAGAGAAAGATTTGATCCAGATAAGAAAGTTGGAAGGATCAAGGGAGAAAAGTTCATCCACAAGGCAGACATAAAAGATTATTGGACCAACCTAATGCGCGAGCAGGTAGTGAAGAGACAATGTGGTCTAGGATGTCAGTGGATTTCATGAGGAAGTGTGGACTTTTCCTCATTCCTGATCAGGTGTTAGATGACAAACATCATACGCATCCACAGTATGAAAATATAATGACGAAGGCAATCTTATTGCCTAATTGGTCAGAGTCAGAAGAGATAGATTTGAGGATATTGATGAAAGAGGTCTTGAATTTCTCTCGTGCATGGGTGGATATTCAGATGAATAAGTTAGTTGATATGGGTGTTTCCTTCACTTATGAAAAGATGAAGCTGGAAGAATCCGCTTCCGAGGATGATCAAAGGACTATCAATGATAGTTAGGATTCACACGGATGAGGAGAGTCAAGCTCCCAAGAGAAGGAAGAACACACCACGAGAAGTCAAGGCCAGAGGGAAGAAGATTGAGGAGGTCAAGAAGAAGAAACTAAAAACTATCATTCCTTCGCCTATCATTCCTTCACCCCCTCTCAGTGTCTCATCAATCAAGGAAGTTGAAATAACAGAACAAAACAAGGAGACCCTGCAATGTTCCAACACAATATACTACCAGAGAATATTCAAGATTTACATGCCACAGCGACATCTGCTCCACCAAATGGGAATGATGATCAGTCGGGATCTCCTACTGTCCTTTTGGAAGTTAGTTTGGGAAATGAGGTATATGATTTGACCAAGAGCAATCCTGATGATGATGATGATGTTATCACGGCATTGAGAGGGCTTGATCGAGATATGTCTCGATGATGGTATGGAGATGGCCGCTATTCCTGATTGGCTGATGAAGAGTATGGAAAAGAGTAAGAAAATGATAGAGGTACAGCCTATTGATAACATTGATGACTACTTAGCTAGGAGTAATAAGGAGAAAGAACCCAAGAGAGCTGAGATCTTGTCGCACATAGCTAGAGATGATACAGGAATGTGGATTGCACAAGTGGCTGTTCCTATTGCAGGTGTGACGGCGAACATTGCTACTCCTATGGATTTCCAATTGAATCAATTTGAAGGTCATTTCCAAGCATCTAGGGGCATCTTCAACCAGAAGAAGTCAAAGCAATCAAGACTTCCCCTTCAACTGCCACCATGGAGCAGCACTATAAATAGAAAAAGTAGGTGATGACTTAGCTGGGCACCCAAGGAAAGAATTGACCAAGCATACAAAGGCAAGCACATGTCTTTATCTCCTAAAAACATGATGCAAGATGATAGGAAGTAGTTGGTCAAGGCTAAAGTGAACGCCTAGCAGCAGTCAGGAGTTAGTTCTTTCAATTTTTGAGAGAATTATTGTAGCTTTAGAGCTCTTTCTGGCATAAAAATACTGTTTTGTAACTGAGAAACAGTCATCATATGACTGAGATGTAATTTCATCATTTCAGAGCATTTCCAGACAATATTACTGTAAGAACACCTTTTACATCAATTAAATTCAGTATCATTGCCTTCAAAAGCTTGTTTCTTTGTGTCTAAAATGATGATTGATGTATATTTGTTGTGATTATATGAAATCCTTAAATAGATGTCTCATTTGCAGTACCTTAGAACATAAAAATACACATATTCATGCAGGTTGCTATTTGTGTAGTGAAAAAAATCAATCATTAATTGTGAAAAACTTTTGCTTTCCTTTCAAAGACTGCAAATTCAGCCCTCCTTGCAAAAGATTGGCGTTTGAACATGTGGAATGCTTAAGTTTGCCAAAAAACAGCTGAGTAAATTGAAAAACTTGTGTGTCAAAACAGTGATATGAATCTTAGTGATAGTTTGGTGCATCACCTCTTAGACTTAACTTACATTTTCAAGCCAGTTCTTCCCCTTTTCTCAACAAAACAACAATTTAGAGTTAGGACTTAGGTGATAGACAAGGGAGCCAGCCCTCTTTGGAGGTTCATTTCCAACATAGGTCACCCACAGCCTGGAAATGATCCAATTTTTCATTAGGTTTCCAAGTTAATAGCTCAGTGAGGGTGCAAACTTTAGTGATAACACTTCCATATCCCTTAATTTTCAATAATGGACACACACAGTTTTGTTCTTATATTTGTCTATGTCCATTTGGACTGTTGTATTAGTAATCTTCTTCGTTTTCCCCTTGTCTTTTACCCTATGCTTCTGACCTCTTTGTTGTTGTCCCTTTTCTCTGTTTTTATTCCTAAACGAAGACACCTTTTTCTTATCCAACTCCACATAGTAGGCTTGAGCACATGCCCCGTCAATATCTTGAGGATTTCCCATGTGTGTTGGTGTCTTAAAGTGTCCAAACAAACCACCTAATACTTCATCACCACATCTTTTTTCATGACATCTCTACCCAACTAAACTACCCTGTTTTGGAACTCACCAATATACTAATGTAAACTCTATCCTTGACATTGACAAAATTAATGTCATTGAATATCGTCTTCAATTCATAAGGTTCGAAACTATTTATTCAAAAGTTTCTTGAAGTTTTCCCACTTTGAAACTGGAATAGGAGAAACTTTTTGGCATTCACGGGATAATGCAGAGCTATCATACCATGTTGGAGCATAGCCTAATAACTTGAGCCTAAAAAACAAAATTTGTCGATAAGGAGTAAGCTTATAAAGGCTAAAACCTCCATCTGAGATATTCACCAATCTAGCTTACCAACACTAATCTCTCTACCACATGATCGAATGTCAATCTTCGCTTCAACCTTAAAAACATCTCATGTCTAGGACTCCTTGTTTTGGTTCAGTTTTTTTTCTTCTTTCTGAAGCTTAAACATTCCCATTTTCTCAACCAAGGCTTGTATAAAGCTTTCAATCTGGTCTATCTTTCCCATTGAATTATAAATCCTAGCCACATCTTCTTTGAGTCTTGTAAAACAAATTTCACCTTCCTACTCTTCTCCTTTAGCCATTGCTCTTAGAATTCACTAAACTGATAACTCTAATCATCCAATGAAACATCAACTATGAATTAAAGATTTACTCTTCCTTGCAACTCTCAACAACTACTCTTTAAAGAACTAAATCACTTGCAACAATATGAAATTCAACTAACAAGAAAGGAAAACAACAATGAACAAAGCACACACACAAGAAACATGAAGATTGCTCTAGAGTAAAACCCAAATTGGGTGAAAATCTCCAAAAGAGTATACTTTCAGTTTCAGCATCCCACAATTATCTGGTGTTTATAAATGGAGTACAATGCCATAGTATTTTGGAGTGATATAAGGGAATCTTCATCATTCTCTGCCTCCACTCAGCTCTTGCCTACACAAGAACTCTAAAAACACTTTCTCTCTAATTAAATAAAAAAAGAGAATTGCTCTTCCTATTTTATCACTTCTCTCTAGCCACTCAGCACAACAAAAGATGGACATTTGCATTGGAATGGGAATGGTTCCATATTTACAACCATCCAACCAGCCACCATTCACATTGTCATCCAAACAGCCACCCTCTCAAGTCCAACAAATTCCAACAAGGAATATCAACAATTGATGGGCTGTCATGCATGCATGATGCAGCTACAACGACAACTTCATAAAAATCAATGATAATAGTTGCCAATGACTAACAACCCGCTTCAATGAAATTTTGCCACCCTAACACTACCCATGCAGTAAAGTCCAACAAACAGAACCTTTCTCCAAGTCAACAGTCAGTAAATGAACAAAAATATCTATTATCACACAATTGTGTACTTCAACAACAACATTTATACTTCAATAGCACCTTGTGCTCTTCAACAACACTTCACCAAGATGGTTGAGCTCCAACAGCACTTTGGCAGTAACTTAAGTCACTTCACATAGTCAATCTTCAGAAGTACTTAAGGAAATACCTTAAGTCACTTCAGTTGTTTCATGATTTCATCAATCTTCAACAACATTTTGGGAGCAACTTAAGTCACATCAGCAACAACATACTAATTCTAGAGCTCCCCTACAGCAAGTAATGAAAAGATTGTGCCTTCACAACCATTGGTGCAATGTTTTGAACCATCACCAAGAATCTCCTAGAAATTCTCATGAACTCTCTGTTTATTCATTCTGACATTCAATCCATTGCTGAAAGTAGCCTACAGTTTCTCTACAACACTACTCAAACATGTACCCAACTTCAGAACCTTCTGAATCCAAACAACTTAGATCAGTTTTGGATCAGATGTAAAGGGAAAAATTCAACCAAAGGAATGAATTAGATAGTTCATTGCCTACAAAGAGCACTTGATCAATCTGATTTGAGGCACTGCTTCAGCCCCTCCAAGTGTGAGAGATTCCATGGGCCCAACTCTGTGAGATTGCATCATGCAGAAAATCAATGGAACCTTGGGCTGAAAAATTATTGCTAAGGGAGCTGAAGTTGGCTGAAGTTGTGTGGTAGACTTGAAATCCAAAAGGAAATGATCTAGAAATAAAAAATGGAGATGGAAGTCGATTATTTAGAATGGGCAAGAGGCATTCCTAAGTTGAAAAACATGGCAACGGTTGAATTGGACATGTTAATGAGCCTTGGGATCCATCCAACTCGCTAGGCAAAACATTCTTTTAGCTAGCATAAATCTGCCAGGTTCATTTGTGAAGATAGCAAGTTGCTAATTCTTTGAAAGAAAAATTATCAATAAACTGGGTGGAATGGAATACGAAACTAATTCATTCCTAGATCCATCTCCTACTATCCAAAAGATGCGAAAGGCAACAAAAGCGGAAAAGATAGATAAGCTGATGGAATTCACATTGAATTTGAAAAGCAAAGGCAACAGAGGTACAGGAGGTTGGTTAATGAAAATGACAAAGTGCCCAACATCCACAAGGCTTCATAGTATTGCTTTATTAAACTAAGATGAAGTGAAAGTTGCTGTCAAGATATTCAAATAATACAGGTTGAAAGAGGAATCAATCAATAGTTCACTTCACCATTAGAGAAATTAGTGCAGTCCTCTTGGTGATTGCCATTTTAGGAAAAAGTGCAGACAACTACTTCTAGAGCATGTCAAAAAATAGAATCAGCTTTATTCAGAGTAAAGCTCTTATATTAAAGGTAAAGTTATTTTCGATTTTTGAATATTTCTTGAACAAGTTATTTTTTATTTTAGCAGAATTTATTTTTAGAGGATAAGCTTTACTTGAAACTATTTTTTATTTTTTAAACAATTTCACATTTTGAAGACATGTAATTGTATAAAGTGATACTTTAAAACCCTATATAAATGGATATTGTATTAGAGACAAACTAATGGTAGATTTTGCTATGCTTTTTGCAATAAAATATTTTTCAAGCTCTCATTGTGTGTGATGAAATTGTCATGTTATGTGCAATTTAGCTATCTCCATTGAAAATTATTTCATGTGAAAGTTTTTATTTATTTAATTAGAGTATTAACAATTCCAGGCTTTGTGCTGTAGTCATTGTTAAATCAGGTTATTGTAGATTTCTATACAATAGTCAGGAAATTTGATTCATGAGCTTCACTTTGTACCGTAGTCATTGTCAAATCAGGTATTTGTTGACTTGAATACAACAATCAGGAATTTTGATTGATGAGGTTGTCTAGTGTGTAATCAAAATCTTCAATTCAACTTTTGTGTGCACATACTTTCTAATGTCTAAATTTTGGCTAGAAAGTGTGTGTGGGATACTTAATAGGTTAGCTTGTTCATACAGTAATAAATGGTATAAATCTCTCATTTATGTATAGATGAACTATAAGTCTAGTGTTTATAGCGGATAAGTAAAAATAGATGTGACAGATAAACTTTTTGTTTTATTACATGTTTAAAACCCCAGAAGTAAACCAGATACATATAAAAATAGTAAGTTTGTCTATAAACTAATCTTTAAAAGTTTTAGTTTAATTTTTATTT
Organism: Cryptomeria japonica; assembly: GCF_030272615.1. NCBI lineage: Eukaryota > Viridiplantae > Streptophyta > Pinopsida > Cupressales > Cupressaceae > Cryptomeria > Cryptomeria japonica. Next base: position 540,699,541 of record NC_081406.1, read on the forward strand.
TAAAGAGAACTTCCCCTTTTTGTTTGAAGAAAAATTTTATCTTGCTATTCTCTTTTTGTTATCCTACAAGAATTTGAAACGCTAACATAAATAAATAAAATATAATGATGAAGATGTTGTCATTCAGGAGCAGCCCATCCAGCCAGAAGTGAAATGTTTGTGAGGATTTCTGAATAATGTTAGATTGTAATCTTAAAAGCCGAAGATAAAACATTTTAGTGTCCAATAAATTTGGTGATTCAATGTTCACATGAGTATGACAGATATTTGATTATTTTCAGGTCAGTAATTAGAATTCGTAGCCCTAATCTGGAGCAGTGATGTGTATGAATAGATTATGACTTTAGTTGTCGTGATCATTGCTTTCTTGCGCAGAGTGCAGACCTAAATAGATTTTTTTTTGGTTTATTCTTTGTTTTTAGTTTTAAAAATCATTAACTACACTTATAAAAGTCGCAGATTTTGCAGCTTGCAGCGTGAAGGAAAATTGAACCTCAATCTTAAAATTCTTTGAAATTGGAAAGCTAGAAATTAAATGAGAGTGTGTTATAAAAAGCTTTGAATTTCAATAAATAAATAAATAAATCAGAAAAATATATAATATATATATCAATCAGGGATCGTTCTAGTTTCAATGTAATATATGGCGACACTCAATGCAATAACTCAATACTTTTCAGAAATACAAGTAAATCGTGTACCGTGAGTTACGTGAATGCCAATGGAATGCAAGAAATGAGCACCGTGTGTGCCGCAGCACAATGCCACTAAAGTCCAAGCAAAGGCCAGCTTAGTAGTGCTCCTCTGCAATGCCGCCTCCTTGTTCTTCGCCATGTCTTCCCATTTCTTCCCAGAATTGTCAGTATTTGAGCCAGGATCCCGTTTCTTGGAAGGAAATCCGCAGTCCGTCAAACGACAGGCAAGCTCTTCAGCTACAGCACTAGAATCGAGCGCGTCCGTCTTGAGACGGACAGCCGCCATTTCAGTGAGCATGTTGACCGCAACGGACTCCACGCGGGAATCTGCAGCCAGGAGGCTGCGAACCCGCGCAGCGCAGCTCCCGCACATCATGCCTTGTATGTCTAGTACCACGGAGTTCAAGGCCGGTTTCGAGGCGGTTAATTGGATGGGCGTGATGTCCGAAAGGCTAAGGCCGGTGTCGATGGCCTGCGAGCGGCACACCAAACGGCTCTGCACCTGCGCTTTGAGCAGCAAATTGGCGTGCACAGGCTTCCGATTTCCAGTTCTAGTTGCGTACAATGTGTAACTAGTTTTCGGAGAAGCGAAATGGCTCAGGATCATCTGCTGCGCCATTTTGGGGCAAATCTTACAACCAGTCGCCTGCGCGCCCGGATATTCAAGATCTGAGTTTTGGGAAAACAGAGAAAATAAAGTTGTTCGAACAGTGATTCACTCTGCACAATGCTTAGCTGCCACGCGTCCTCCTACGACCCAACCATCGGGAACCTGAAATCCAACCTCTAATCCGCGCTTGAATTCATGCGGGGAATTTGTGTTCAATGAAAAACGTGACTGCTTTCGTTATTATTATTTTATCTTTTTCCTGGGGTCTACAGACATTTTGGTCTCGGCGACATTATTAAAAAGATTATTTTGATTGGATCTGCACATGCGAAAATCTATTGTTCGTTTTGTGCACGTTAAAAAAAATCTATTTTATTCGTATTCTATTTCTTGACAGTTTATATATTGAATTGTAGTTCTCTTAAGAATTGGGTTTATATATTTATGGACGTCTATTGGTTTTGGATAAGCTCTGATTGGTTGTGTAGGTGGTATATTTATGGAAGTCTATTGGTTTTGGATAAGTTCTTATTAGTTTGTATCATAAATGATGACTTGTATAGGTGATATATTTATGTGTAAAATTAATTTGGTAATGAATTGACTTTTTGATTCATTGGGTTCAAATTTTACAATTGACCTTTTAAATTCAAATTCATTTGTGGGTCAAAGTTGACTCCCTTCCTTTAGTCATTATTTATTCACTTGAAGGTGAAATGTCTAATTGGCATGCTAGGATATTGAGTATAAGGAAAAGCCTTATTTCACTTTAAGCACCTAAGATCCGTCAAGCATATTTGGTTCTAGTTATTGTATTGTCACTTAAAAAGCATCACAACATGTTATTGCATCATCAAATAGCATTAGCATAATAGTGACTAACATATGGCATGGTTGTTTAACATATCTTTAAACCTTGTTAAAAAATCAACTTAAGAGTTTGATTAAGGAGAATAGCCCTTACATAGCAAACTCCAATTATTTTGTAGATACCACCAAGTTGCATATATGAATTCAAATACTTGAGACAAATAAGTTTTTGAAGGTCAAGAGTTTTGCTCAAAAGCCATTTACACAAATATAGGGTTGAATCCATGGGTGCAAAGATTAAATCTACATATATAGAGATTAATTTTGTAGCCACAAAATTGAACTAAAATAGAGAATAAATCATTTTGAAATCTTTCAAAGTAATACATCTCTAAATTTGATCAAGAATTATCATTTTGGATCATTGAGCATAATCTACAACTAAAGGCCTACAAGTAGCACACAAAGCTAAGTTCCTTTCCATTCTCTATGATTTTGAAAACAATGCTTATGTTTAAGTTATTGTCTCAACTAATGTATGTATAAGGTTACTCACTATCAATGTTTGAGCGGTTTTGTCCCTCAATATTCTATGTAGGGTGGTTTTATTTTCTTACATAGATTGGTGAACCCATTCGATCTTGCACTTCATTAAGTTTTCCCTTTAAAGTTGTAAGAACACCCCCTAATTTTTCTTTTTTAAAATTCTTTGCAAATGAAACTCGTACAAATTATGCAAAATAGAGAAAACTTGGTTGCAATAGTACTGATATTGAATTTTTAATTCACAAAAACATTATTTGCATGCTCCTGGGTGAATAAACGAGCCAATAAGGTACATTTAACACATGGATTTGAGAGATAAATGATACTAACATGAAAATACCTCAAAGTGAAGACAAGACTATAAGTTGCAGGTCTGATACAATTTTATGAGGGTTGTTACAAGTAATGATGCCAATCAAAATCACCTAACAAACCTCCAACTCACCAACCACACTCACCATTAGGTTGTTTTGCAGTTGCACCACTAAAATGACACTTCCAAACCCTCAAAAATTGATTGATTTGAATATAGTATGCAATACTAATTTGGGTTGTTTACCAGTCTACAACATCACTTGAATGAGTGTGACCAAGCTATATGACCCTCCCTAATCCTTGCACACACACCCAAAACCGACGCTTAGTTATCAAAATAGTACTCTAAACACAAAATCACCCCTCAATAACAATGAAATATCTCACCAAAGTCAAGGAATAGGAAAAGAGAAAGTGTGCCCCAATATATGCGCTTGTACAACATGCCATGGTGTACAACACCTTAGAAAAAATCATATCTTGTTGCAAGTCTCTATAAGATGCCTCAAATAGGGTTGTCCAACAACTAGAGATGCAATAGTGAAATTCCCAAACACATTCAATCAACCCTCTATCTTTAATCACTTAAAAGAGGGTATGGCCTATCCTAAGGAGTGTACAGCCAACAAAGTATACCATGTGATATCCTCCAAGAAAACAATACCAAAATCTTTAGAAATGATCATAAAACAAGCACCAAAATCTTGTAATCAAAATACCTTCAAAATCTCCACTTATTGTTGAAGCCCCAAACTCCAAAAAATGATGAAAATACAAGTGATTCTTGTGTAAAGTCACTCTACCAACTAGGGAGGATCTTTGAACACCAAAACTAGCGATTTGATGAGGGTTTTCGTCCTCAAACAATCTTGGAAGGAATTCTTTGTTCAATCCAACAACATCCTATTTTGTGTACAAACTTGAATAATCCAAATGAGATACTTGATCCTCCCTTTCTAGAGTTGGAGGAAAAGAGAACAACTTAAAATTCAAAATAAACCATTTTCCCTCAATGGCTTTTTAGAATACAAAATCAACTTATTTCCAAAACCCCTTTTCCCCTAGGCATCTAGTTAAAGGGACGTCACATAACTTTATTATATGAAAACACTAAACTAAATATTATAACATTAGCTTTATACTTTAGTGCAATATTTTAAACAATCCAAACAACTCTATAGAAAGTGTCATCAAGGAACCACAAACTAAAATTGAATACGCCAAGAGGGAATTGATGTTGAAGAATGATACCAATCCCAAAATAGGCACTTACTAAAATATTCACAATATCCAAGAAATGTGGAGAATAAACCCTATGACCAAAAACATTATAAAAATCATCATCGCAATCTTGAATATCAACTAAACTCCAAGCTATCATTAGATGCTAAGAAAACTCAAACCTAAACTCTCCAAGAACATTGGATTTCTTTAATCTCACTTGAAACATACAAAAAACCCTAGAAACTGGCCAACACAAAGAGAACAACATGACATAAAATGGGGACATTACAGTCCTCCCTCACCCAAATTGCTTACCCTCAAGCAACTGTCAGCCTCAATCAGTCAATCAATTTTGATTCATTAATGAATTTCCTGGGTGCCAAATTAGTTTAGGAGGTATGTAGCTCCTTCTGCTTGGAGCACTACGCAGTTAGATGCCTGCAAATGAAACCACCTAAAGTCATCTTGTAAAAAGAGCACCCAAACTCTGTAAGATCTCAATCATCTGCTTATAAAATTATTCTCCACTACCAAGAATCCAAGGCACCTTTAGGAAAATTCTAAGAAAGAAAATGTTAACTCCCTCATTTTCAACATCTTGCACTCCACCATAATGGTTGCAAACATAAATTAATTCACTATCCAAGCCATAAGTGTTAGCTAGAAATAAGAAATAATAGTTGTTTGGTACCCAAATATCCATCCAACACTGAACATGGTTAGTTGCACTAGTAAGTCCCTTCATCTAGAACCATAAATTAACCTTGTTTATGAGGATAAATGGTCTAAAAATATGCAAATTTGTAGGTACCCAAGTCTAAAATAGCTAATCATTGTAACACTAGTAATCATTAGCTAGACCAAAAAAACTAATCATTGTCTCTCTTAAAATTGCCTTCCCAAGAGTCACCAACTTAGTAGAATACCATTTTTTTCTCAAAAGCTCTCTTCAATCCACTTGTATGAACCCAAATAGACTCGTAAGTTAAATGTAACAAGAGGTAAGAAGAGCATTATCTTCACCATTTTGATCCATAACCTCCCAATATATGCCTCTTCAAACATCTTTTATTTCAAACAACCCATGTTGATGATCCCAAACATATATACTCACCCCCAAAGTGGCTTCACCACACCAAGGCTCATTAGCCTCTAAGTCGCGATAGTACTCCTGTAACACCCCGCCAAGAAACCCCGAAGGGATTAAACTTAAACACTAGAAAAGAGTGTAAATAATTTTATTTTTTTTAACTTTAATAAGTTAAATGATACATTAAGTTAACATTGCATTAAAACTACACAACGGAAGACTTAACTTAACTCCTAAAGGGTTTCCCAACTTGGTTAACATGATTTAATCTAAACATTGCTTATCATTGATTAATCCAATTAAGATGATTTAAACATAGAGATACAATTACACCAATTAATTATTTCATTCAATAGTATGAGGTGTCATTAACATGTCTAAGTTTCATTCATGATAATCCGTTCCATTACATTTCATCTAATATAGTAATAACACACATACATTTAACCATATGATTTCCATCCATACATTTGTTTTACATCATATGATTGAAATAATATTACATTTCACTAAATCACTTAGTCTCACATGATCACATAATGTTTGCATTTAAAATTACATCTTGCCATGAAGGCATACATATCAAATAATACAACTGACCATATAAGGTTCGTGATACACAAAGAATGATCCAAGATAACAAATAGGATCCAACTGGAATAACAAGATGCTCAAATCCAAGAGCAACTGGAACACCTGTGAAGCCAACTCTTGCAAGAAGGAACAAGCACATTAGATGGAAAGTGGCACTACCACCCGACCATGTGGCTCAAAAGAACAACCCCATTGTGCTAGCAGATAGAAATAAGACCCACTAGCAACCTACAAGGTATGCACACACATGGTCGAAACACAACATCGAGAAACTCACATAAAGCATAAACTCACAGAACATGACTCCACAACAAAACTTAGGTGATACCAACAAGACTACACACTAGTGACTATAAGGGAAGAGTGTCATCACATAGCTTAGTATGGTTATCCTGACAAACCTCCATAGGTCTCGATCCCCATCTTGGGTTATCCTGGTAACCTCTCCTGAACCCTCGGCCCCATCCAAGTCTCACGTGGACCCAAACAATCCTTTCGTGAGGACAAGGTTGTTGGTTTGCCATTCCAGGCCTTCCCACTGCATCCTAAGTTTGTACTAGTACTCAACCATGAGCGGGGTACAATTATATTACTTAATGTTTTAGCTACCCGATGAGGAAGTTAAGGTGGTTGCGAAGAAGGAGATCTCATCGGGAAGACTTATGTCAATACAGCCGAAGGTAAGTTTTTCTATTTGACTTAATGAATAACTAATTTTCTTTCTCATGCAGGATTTGTTTATCAGGAAGAAAATGGCACTGAGGAGTATACAAGCAGAAGAAACTACGGGAATGCCTGAGATATCAATCCCTAAACTTAGTTGTTTGTCATGTTGTAATTACATGTCTTCAATTGCAAATTAGGTAGTTGTTAGGAATAGACGCATCGGTTTGAAGCTTGTTAGCATCCCTTCAATAATGTATATAATGGGATACCAAAACCGATGACAGAGGGAGGAGAGTCATAAGAACAAGATACTGTTGTAAGGATTGAATATCATTTTGTATTAGAGAAGTATATAGGAATAAGAAGTATCATTTTGTGCAAGCAATTTGTAATGGAGTATCTGCAAGTGCAGCTTATGTATGCAATTATTTCCTAAAGATTAATATACAAGGTTCACTGTTTCTTTTTCCAAATATTGTGTACTCTTTTGTGTTGATGATTATCTTTGTCCTCTTTATAAATCTGTTTATAGATTTTGTATGATGTGAATCACATGTTGTTGCATTAAGTGAAAGATTGAGTTCTTATTGTTTGTGTAACGCATACTGAACCTTCATAGTTGATGAGAAATTGTCTCTTGAGTTGATAAGATATTTTGTCCACAAAGTGTCATATATATCCCTGGATAAAGGCATTGGTTTGTTATTGATCTTTTAAGGTTTTGATTTGTATCCATTCAAGGTCCTTGATAGAGAAACGTTCTTCCCAAATCCTATATGAACTGATCTATGAAAATTTCATTTAAGTCCTGAAAGCAATCTCATTTTCAATATACATTCATAATCATTTATTTTCAAAGCATTCGTTTAAAGCACATAATAAAGCATAGTTGCAGAACAATAATTTGCTAGTTGTGTAAACTTACTATAAGGTTTAAATTCACTATAAATAACCTCTTTTATGCTTGGAGGAAGAGGTATACCCACCTAGGTTCAGTGGAGCCTAAAGTGCAAAGGGATTTGGTCTTTGACCATCCCTGTTTGTTTGCCAAGGATGATTGGACTACTTGAGGATTTGGCAAGTTTTTTGGTTTTCCAATCTGTGGTTTTGGGAACCAACACCACACACATTAGCATATGAGGAACCAAGGATAAGCTAACAATTTCCAACTGTTTAGGCTTGGAGATGGGAAATAGTCCTCCCCAAAATTGCTCATCCCCAAGCAATTTCAATTTCGAATGTTGTTTTATCTCCCAAGTAGCATCCTCAACTAACAAGTTCTTCCACTTCACTAGGTACTCTTTGGTAACCCTCTTCCTAAGAGTACACTTCCTAATGTTAATGATAGCCTCTGGATTGAGTACTAGTTTCCCTTCCTCATCAAATGGTAGCAACTCAAAACAAGGAACTACATTATGTTGAGCACACCTTAGGACTGAGAGGAGTGTGAATCGGTCCATACCTAATATAGTTTAAACTTTATTACTTAATCCACAAACTCTTTAACCTTATTATTATCAACAATAATGAAATGTATAATAGTAAAATACTATGCATGAGAGAACACCAGATTTACATGGAAAACCCAAACATAGAAAAACCACGGTGAGAGTCAACTCACAATATATGAAATGATTATAATATAGTTTTAGGCTCACTACCAAGGAAGCACACTACTCCTTAAGAGACTTGCGGGTTAGAGCACAATTTCCTAGGGCAAGATAGAAAGAGCCAATCTGAAGATCAGTTCTCTAGAACAAGATACAATGAATATATAAATCAACAAGTAGGGCAATTATGGATAAATATCAAAAAGAAATATGTTGTGTAATTAAGAAAGATGAAATCTGGATGGAGGCAGTTGTCCCCAGGACTATCTGGGTAATTGAAATGGGATATGAAACCGGATAACATTATTGAAACTTATGCAAAAGCCCTCCTTGAAGCACCAAAAGAACCCTTTGAGAAAGTCTTTGGCAGTGCAAAAACAACATAAAGTGGTATTCAATCAAGGAAAAGGGTTAAGAAAGTTGAACAAACTGTGAAGAAGGGAACCCGACAAGCAAAGGCAGTTAAGGAAGATGTTTTGAAACAAACTGGTATCAAAGAAAGCGAGGTGGAAGGACTTCAACCGGAAGCTCATCTTTCACCGGTTGGAACTTCTTCTGAGACTGATATACCGGCGGTATTCAAAAGGGTAGAAAGGAAAAGAAAACCCTCACTGGTACCCTCACCACTCCTAGAAAAACTAGAAAAAAGCAACAGGCAGTGAGGCCTCCAACAAGGAAGTTAACACCTAAGAAGAAAAAGGTAAAACAAGACATTTCTCCACTAGATAAACTCCTTAGTGAAATAACAGAAGATGGAAAACTGAAAAACATTAGCAAGTTGTATAACACACTTTCCGTTGATGACAAAGAAAGCATACAAAATTGTGTAATTTTACACTTGGATATTTACAAGAAATTTTTGATGGAAATTGTTGATGAAATACCCAATGATTTGTATAGAAGACTGGAAGCTAGAAGGGTAGTCATTGTTGGGCTGGACAAGAAGATAAAAATTGAAAAATTACTTGCAATACATCCAGTAAACTCACCTGATGAGATAGACAAATTAATCAGTGATGGCAACCGGACAGTATTTCTAACTGCTCACCGGCTTGTAGCACTTATGGTAGGAAGAGTAAATGAGATAACAGAAGAAACTGTAGACCAATGGGACATATTCTTTGTTGAAAAAGAGAAACAAGAAGAGCTGCTAAGACCTAAGACCGTCAGGGTATACCAAAAGGACAAGGACAACTTACCCCCAAGGAAAGGTAAGGTAGGTGGACCTCCAAGCCTTAAAATAACTTATAACTTACCCCCACCTCTTTCTGATACACCACCGGTAGAAACCACTAAAAATCAACCGCCTACAGAGAGTATGGAGACTCCTCAAGAGGATACAAATCCTAAGTATGAAATTTTGTACACTATGAATATAGATACACGAGAGGTAAATGTTGTGGTTGACAGAGAGACCACTGAGGATAAGAAGAAAGATGTGGCTACTGAGTCACCGACTGTAGATGTTGAGATTGGAGTTAATGATACTACAAACATAAGCACAAAAAAACCTACTCAGACAAAGAAACCAACAGAGGACACCACTGGTAAAACATTAGAAGAATCGGTAGATAAAACTGAAAAAAAATCAGGAGAACCGGAAATGGACAGTGTAAAGGTACAAACTGAGAAACCGAAAGTGCATACAGAGACTGCATCTAAGAAACAGGTAGTTGAGAGCTCAGAGAAACCTTCTGAGACACAGATGGAGAAACCGGAATAGAAACAGGTTGAGACACAGGTTCAAACCAAGACAGTGCCACCAACTAAAACTGAAAAGCCTAAACCTTTGCTAATAGAAATGCATACCCAAACAGATCCTCCTGAGAAAGAGGAAGGCAAGGTTATCACTACAACCGGAAGCATGGATATTGTGAAAACAGTTGGACAAACATCTAGTACTTCTATAGAAGAATTCCGGCCTACAAATGTAATAGAGCTCTTATTGGATTCAATAAAGAAAATCATAGAGTGTAATGCACAAGCCTGTAAGGCTATCAATGACATAATTCCTATTCTCGAATTGGTAGCACCCAAATGTATTGTGGATAATAAAGATTCTTTAGGTCAACTAGACACATTGTCTAAATTCATCACCGACAACATTTTGACAGTTGATCAAATCAATGAAGACATATTTAAAGAGAAGATGAATAAGGAGAAAGAGAAATTCTTTGAGGAAATAGTAAAGAAAAATAAGGAACAAATATAAACCTTATTACCGGCACTAGGAGAAAAAATTTTGGATTTCAAGAAATTGTACAAGGATACTTGTAAAACCGACATTTTGACATAGGACATAGATTCGGAGATCAGCAAAACACAAATTGAGATTAACAATATTGCTGACAATCTAATAGGCACATCAGATTCATTTTTGGAAATAGAAAAGAAAATTGCAAATCTTGAAGAGAAAATTGAGAAGTTAGAAAAGGATAAAGAGAAAATAAAGGATAAGGCAAAGATCTTAAAATGTAAACTTGGTCCCAAACTAGATTACCTCATTTCTTTGGGAAAAGAAATATCTAAGGCTCTGGCTCCCGAACTCAAAACATGGGAAGAGAAAATGCACATACTCACTAGTACAGTTCAGAGAACACAAGAGGCATTACAGGATAGCAAAAGATTCAGCGGTAGTTTAAATTTGGTTTTGGCAGATATTTTCGAGATTGTAACCCACCGGTTACAAAAATCTAGGCAGGAATCACACTCCACTGACAACGAATGACAACCTTTGTCATTGATGTCAAAGGAGGAGTAGCGAGATGAGAAAAATGATCAGAACAGGACATCATCAGCTCAGGAGGAGCATACATTTTTGACAACACAGTTTTGGTAAGATATTTTGGCAGATTCTTTTTGGACATCATTTTGGACACTTTTTTATTTTTTTCTCACGAGTGTTGTCATCAATGCCAAAGGGGGAGATTTTTGGCAAATACACACTCTAATGAGAAATTGTAGGTGATTGAAGGTATTGTCATTGATGGCAACCTTACAATCATGTGATACCAGCAGACAAGCACAGGCATCGACACCAGCAGACTCTACATCGACATACAGATCACCGACACCGAAAAGGAAGATTAACAACACCCTGGTCGACAAGAATTTTGTATAAATGTATTTTGTAATTAATTGTAAAATCTTTTTTTAGCCGACATGGCGGATTGTAATATGACTCGTATATGTATGAGATCATTGTAGATCATTTAGAGAGCGAAGTATGAAAAATAATATAGCAAACCTAATGTGCGAATTATTAGGATAAGGATTTTTATGTATATTGCAGAGCTTAAACCGATACTGAATCTGGCATAGAAGATGCTGATCTGAAGCAGTACAAGACATTAGATTTGTATAATCCAATTTTGTAAGTCAGTGTGACTTCTTTTGTAACCAGTTTGATTACAAAGTTTATGGGAACCAACCCCTGAGATTTATGGGCACCAACCCAAAGGAGCACCGACCCCCTATCTAAGCACCAACCGAGACGATCACAATGAACAAATATTCAAATATAGTTTAAGAACCTCGTTACAAATGATGTTTTGTAACACACGCCATGTTTTCCACACTTGAAACTGAATCTTCTCTTTTCTTCTTACAGGCTTTGTCTTCTACTCTCTAATCTCAATGCAACACAAAATTCTAAGCAAGTAGAGACATCCAAGGATTCACTACATGCCAAGTAACAACACAAGTTAGCTGAACCAAAGTAGTTACCCGGAAACACATATTGCAATCACCATGTGAAATAAAACAAACCTTCTAGTAATATGCAGGGCATACCATGATGCTCCATGAACATCCAACAACACTCTCAAATCCTTCCTTCATTTCTTCATATCATGATCATACTAGCACAACATAATTGATTCTAAACACTTCATTTCAGAGAGCCAATCAAACATAAAACATAACATCATCACTTGCGGACCACAACATTATCTGATAATAGAATTGAGACACACCACAAATATTGTAAGCATGTCCTCCAAGCCACAACACTAGAAAGACCAATGCGAATAAATGTAGAACATTTTATGAACCACTTCTAATAGAGAACCAAATTGTCGGCTAATAGAAATTACTAACCAGACTAACTGCAACACTGGGGACTTGAAAAAATAGGAGTGCAATGTTCACAAAGCTTAAAAATTATATCCAAGTTTGCAAGACCATGTCTACAATTACAAAGGAATCCATAATTCTTATACTAACTTGCTCCATTAGGCTTCCAAGAACCAAAATGTTTTGAAAAATACACCTTCTCATTCAGTACAACATCTTCTTATCTTATCATGCATCGAATTTTCATCTTAACACATCATCACTGCCATCATCATTAACAACAATATTAGTATAGCCAATACATTATAGATATCAAACAACAAGGAGGTGGACATCTATAGAGCATTTGTAACCAATATCCACATATTCCTCTCATCAACCTCTTCATACATGTTATACAAACAACAATTATGATAAACAATAGTGAAGGAACATAAATGAACCATTGAGAGGGGTGTGAATCAATGGTAACTCAAAAAATTAAACCCCCTAAAAGATCAAGCTCTAAAAACCAAGGTCAAGCAACCATGAGAAAATATATTAAAGTAATCCACACACACACATAGAAGGAAAACCCATAACACAAGATATACAAGGAAAACCCACGATGGGGAAAAACCTTAGTGAGAAATGTTGCTAGAGTATTATGCTCTAATCCAATCTCACAATGGAAAGTTTGATTACAAAGTTTATGGGCACCAACCCTTGAGATTTATGAGCACCAACCCAGATGATCACAATGAACAAATATTCAAATACAGTTTAAGCACCTTGATACAAATGATGTTTTGTAACACACACCATGTTTTACACACCTAAATCTAAATCTGTTCTTTTCTTCTTACAGGTTTTATCTTCTACTCTCTAATCTCTGCAATAACTCACTGCACTCTATCTTGTCTTTGCACCAACTCTTCTAATCTTTGTTCTTCACACTCTGATCTCATTTCATAATTCATTAACCTTACACACATCATTTTTGCTGACATGCATCCTTTTTATATATTTTTCATTCACCTCAATAAGGTCGGCCAGAACATAACTCATCATAGATCAAACAAACATATCTTGCATTATTATCGTGCAACATGATATGTACAGTTTTCTATGCCACATTAGGATCGTTCATTTAGTATGTTTATACTTTGATCTTATCATCTCTCAATTTGTATTTTGACAAAAATGCCTCAAATAGTTGTCAATTCAAATCCAAAGACATTTTGTTAACGTGTCAACCTGAGATTTCAAAAATTTGAACCGTATTTGAGTTAGCATTGTAACCTACTTCTGTGTCAGTATTGGGCGCAATACACATCGCTTTATCAACTACCCAACTAGCACCTACGAGATGAAAAAACTGCACACCTTCTTCTATTTTATTATCCTGTGAGATCGTCTTTGATTTGTCTTCTTGACTGTGGGTTGGTTGGCGTGGTGCAAAACACGTTGTTTGATCTACTACGCAAGAATTCCATGTCAACAACATCTAATTTGTCTTATATACGCCATGTCCTCAACATCTCCCATTGAGCCATCAGGTCAAACGTCCATGTGGGACACTTTCATTTTGGTCGCTAGTTTGGTCGAAGTGGGGTCCATCGTCCTAATCTATGGTTATCGTTGCACCGTGGCCTCCTTATCTTCACACTTCACATTCCTTAGTTCCAAAATTGCCCAATCGCCTGATCATCCTTTTTCAAGTCTCACTTATATCTAAAGGGAGCCCCACCTTTTGCTTTATTGGTCTATCGCTATTTGATGGAAGTGTCGCTCATTTAGTCCTCATTGTCTTCAAGTCTCATTCTACCCAATCTTCGATCCTCGATAGTGTTGAGTCAATGGGCCCCACATGTCTCATATCGATCGATCACACTCTAGGGATCTTTTGGCACACACATTCTATTATTCTGTGGTTTTTAAAGAGCGTGATAGCTTGATGCTCTGACAATACCAATTTGTAATACTTTCAAAGGAATGAAATCTCTCATACTCATGTGTGAAATAAAATCTATCATACATTAATGGCAATACCTGATCTAACACTTAATGCCTTGCATCCTGAACAAACACCTGAACCAACACTTAATGCCTTGCATCCTGAACCTAAATCAACTTTGCATTTGTGTATGTTGACAATAATGACAACTCAATGCCAACAATATCCCCCTTTGGCATTGATGTCAACATCACTCAACTTTTCTCCCTTTGACAACAATAGCAAAGGGTATGGTAACCAACTACTAACCTCACATCTTCTCTCTTTTCTTAGATGGAAACACTCTCCCTATGACAACAATTTTATCACATACACTTATGTTGTGCCTATGCATCTGTAACACTTGCTATCATATTGTTGATCATGTTAAGAAACAGTGACATTCTCCCCCCAAGAACCATATTACCATACAAGTTTAGGGATATAGAATGTGAAGCTATGAGCTCCCCCTAAACCACAAGCCTCTATATCCACTTAAGTGTTGAAAGAGAGAGGGACAACTCCCAACCTTAGTTTTAAATGTATCCTTAGGTAGAGGTTTTATAAAAATATCAACCACTTGCTCACAAGTACTTACATATTCAACCTTGACTTCTTTTTCAACTACCTTCTCCCTCGAGAAATGATACCAGTTTAATTGCTATGTGTTTTGTTCTTGAGTGCATGACAAGGTTCTTAGAGATGTTAATTGCACTTGAATTGTCACATTTGATGGAGATGGGATCTGCATACTCTACCTGGATGTCCTTAAGTGTTTTCTTCATCCAGAGAACTTAAGAACAACATGTAGCAATAGCTATATATTCGGCCTCAACAGTGGATAAAGAGATGGATTCTTGTTTCTTATTGTGCCACGAAATTAGTTTGTCACCAAAGAAGAAAGCTCCACCACTAGTGATTTTCCTATCATCCACACAACCTAGCCTAACTACATTTGTGTAGGCTTGCAAAGTAAAGTCATCATTCTTTGGATACCACAAACCATAATCAAGTGTACCCTACAAATATTTAAAGATTTTTCTCACAATATTTACATGAGATTGCTTTGGGGCAGCTTGAAATATAGCCACCATACACATAGCTTGTACTATGTCAGGCCTAGAGGCAGTTAGATACAAAAGACTCCCAAACATAGATCTATACATTGTCTGATCAACTTCAAGTGACTCCTTATTTTTAATCAACTTGTATCCTATCACCATAGGGGTACTAACTGGCTTACAATCATCCATCTAAAATCTTCTCAACATATCTTTTGCTTACTTAGTTTGGGAGATGAATATACCTTTGTTTAATTGAGATATTTACAAAGCAAGAAAGTAGGATAACTCTCCCATAATTGACATTTCAAAATCTGATTGCATTTGATCAGCAAATTCTTTACACAAGTTGTCTTTATTTCCAACAAAGATAATATCATTTACATATACAACTACTACAATCATGAGATTATCTTCAGTTTTAATTTATAAGTTGTTGTCAGCACATCCTTTCTTGAAACCTTGTTGATGTAGATATTTCTCCAGCCCAGAGTACCATGCTCTAGGTGCCTGCTTCGACTCATACAATGATTTTCTTAACCAGCATAAAAAGTTTTCATTCTTATGTAATTGAAATCCTTCAGGCTGCTCAATGTACACCTCTTCCTCCAGATTGCCATTTAGGAATGCAAATTTTACATCTATTTGATATACCTCATTGACTTTATATACTGAAAAATGCTACAAATAATCTTATGGCTTCAAGTCTGGCAACATGGGCAAATGTCTCCTTTAAATCTATGTCCTCTACCTGTGAGTATCCTTTGCAGACTAGGCTAGCCTTGTTTCTTATCACCTTTCCATCCTCATTAATCTTGTTTCTATAGACCCACTTTGTGCCTATGACATTCTTATCAGTTGGCCTTGGTACCAAATCCCAAGTTTTGTTATTTTCAATTTGCTGAAGTTCTTCCTCCATTGCCTTTACCCATTTCTCACTCTTGTTGGCTTCATTGTAGTTCTTTGGTTCCATCTTAGCCATTAGACATAAATTGACTTGTTCATTGTTTATATCATGCTTCCTTCTTGTTTGTACACGTCCATCCTTGTTGCCTATGATCTAATATTCAGGATGATACTTATGCACATACTTGTTGGGTGGTTTCTTTGTAGTTTCCTCTTCTCTTTCAGATTCTTCATCTTCATCTTCATAACATGGTTCCTCAATCTGATTTACAACATCTCGCTTTCCTTTTTGCAAGTCTTCGGTAATTTTCACATTCACAGTTTCAACAACCTTCTTGAGCCATTTATTGAAACATTTGTATGCCTTGTTGTGAGTTGAGTACCCTAAGAATATTCCTTCATCACACCTTGCATCAAAACTTCTTATTTCATCCTCATCTCTTTTGACAAAGCACTTACTTCCAAAGACTTTAAAATGCTTGACTGAGGGTTTCTTGTCATACCATAGATCATATGGTGTCATTTTATTTTTCACTCTCAATTGTGCCCTATTTAAGGTGTATACTACTGTGTGGATAGCCTCTTTCCAGTAGACATCAAACATATTTGACTCATTTAGCATTGTCCTTTGCATTTCCTTGACTGCCATGTTCTTTCTTTCTGCAACATCATTTTGTTGTGGTGTTCTAGTAGCTGAGTATTGTCTTTTAATTCCATGCAGCTCGCAATAGTCTGCAAACTAATTTGATATAAACTCACCTCCTCGGTCTGATCTCAAACATTTCAGCTTGTATCCAATTTCTCTCTCAAACATTTTCTTGAAAATCTTGAACTTGTTCAAAGCTTGTGACTTATCCTTCAAGAAGGTAACCCATATCATCCTTGAATAGTCATCTATGAGCAACATGGAGTACCTTTCGCCATTTAGAGCTCTTATTCTTGTAGGACCACATAAATCTATATGCACTAGTTCCAATGGTCTTGTGGTTGAATATAATTCCTTTGTCTTGAAGCTTAGCCTGGGTTTCTTGCCTTTTTGACGCTCATCACATATAGTGCTTGTTGGTTTGGTAATCTTAGGTATATGTCTCACATATCCCTTTGAGCTTATTTTGACAAGATTGTCAAAATTTATATGACCTCATCTTCTGTACCATAACCAACTTTCATCTACTTGTCCCATCATGCATTGTGACTCATAGCATTCTTTCAATTTGTACACATTACTATCGGTCCTCTTACCTTCTACAATTAATTTCCCATTGCTTTGTTTTTTAATTTTACATCCTTGGGAATCAAAAATAAACTTGTAGCCTTTGTCACACATATGACTTACACTTAGTAAGTTATTTTTTAATCCTTCAACATAGTATATATTATGTGCCTTCAACTTGCCATCAATGCTCAAGCTTCCTTTTCCTTTTATTTTGATGGAAGAATTATCACCAAATTTGACTGAGTCACCATTCCAATCTTCAAATTTGGTGAAATTTTTCTTGTCTCCTGTCATGTGGTTGGAGCATCCACTGTCAACAACCCAAAGGTTCTTTCTCTCTATGTGAAATGTTGTTTGAACAATCAAACTTGATTCAACTTTCTCATTTTTCTTCTCTACCCATACTTGTTTTGTTTCTTTCCTCATCTCTCCTGCAATATTTTGATCAGGTGTGGGTTTTGGTTCCATAGTTGATGTCTTTTCATGTTTATCAGCTCTTGACTTGCAATTCTTTGCTATGTGACCATAGTTTTGACAGTAACAACATTTTACATTTATGTTGAATGATGAAATAGAGAGACTACCACTCGACTAAAAAGTTTTCCCCTGACACTCACAGGTCTTGTGGCCAAAATCTTTACACTGATAGCACATAACACTCATATCTCTTATGACAACAAAAGGATCCTTGTTTTCACATCTTGGAGTAGGTCTAAACATAGGTCTACAATATGAAATTTTATGTCTATAAGCATTGCATTTGTAGTAGTAACCATGGAATTGAGGAGCATGCTAGTTATTGTTGTTGAAATGATTCCACATTGGTCTTCTTGGAGCAACATATCTCGGTCTTCTAAATTCCTTCATGTCCTTGACTTTTGTGAAGCCATCAGCAATTAGGTTGGTCTTTCCTTTTGGATCGGCATGATTGTTCCTTGTAGCAGCAGCAACAATCTCCTTCATTATAGTAGCAACATGTGTCTTCAAACTTTCAATAGTAGTATTTAGATCTATTTTCTTTCTTGGAGCATAACTAACCTTGAAAGTTTGTTTATGATCATTCATGCTTGAAGATACAAAATTTATGTCCCCTTTTGATGATTTGACACTTGTAGAACATTGTCCAACCTCATATCCTACACCCATAGAATCTTTTGAATGTTTTTGCTTATTCAACATATCATTCAATGCATTAGTGTTGCTTTCACATTTTATCCTTAGCTTGAGATCTTCCTTGCACCTCTCAAGATCTTTCTTAAGATTATCTATTTTTTCTTCCAGTTTTTTACATTCCTTTTCTTTGGCTTCACACATCTTTTTGGTATCTTCTAATTGAGTTGTTAAGGCAATAATATTCAGATTAGATTCTTCAAGGTTTTTGCTTAGTTGATATTTTTCCTTTATGGTTGACTCTTTGTATTTTTTATATTATTTCTTTACCTTGTCTAGTTCTTCAAGAGCACCTATTAACTCTGCTTCAACATCCACCTCAACATCAATTTCATCCTCACTGTCAAATAAGTTCTTATTGCTCGATTGTGCTCCACTATCAAACCTTGATGTTTTCTCCTCATTCTAGATCTCTTGAGCCATGAAGAGATTAGTTTGTTTTTCATCTTCACTGCAATTCTCAGCTGACTTGTTTTCATCATCAGAGACATCATTATCAATAGTGTAAAGAATTTTCTTCTTTTGGAATTTCCATCTCCTAGATTTATAAAACCTTTTACTTTTATCCTTAACACTTTCCTCATCACTATCTTCACTTATAAGGACACTTAGCAGCAATATGTCCCATTTTTCTGCAATCTAAACATTGAAGGGAAGTTTTCCTTTATACTTACTTGATCCTTTCTTTAATTTCCTTACAAAGTTTTCTTCAGCAACATCTGATTCTTCATCATCAACACAACTTGCAATCTCTTTCCCTTTCTTCTCAGAGGTGAAGGTAGCTTCTTTCTTTGACGATTCAACACCTAGAGTTCTCATTTTATATGCAAATAATGATCCAAATAATTCATCCATAGAGAATGTTTTCAAGTCTTTAGATTCTTCAGTAGCATAGACTTTTGTGTCACACCTTATTGTTAATGACCTAAACACCTTCTTGACTATAACTTCTTTTGAAACATCTTCTCCAAGTCCTCTTATTTCATTAATTATTTCATCCACTCTTTGCAGATAGTCAACAATATTTTCTTCTTCCTTCATCTTCAGATCTTCATACTGAGCTCGAAGAATTTGCAGTTTAGCCTCCTTCACTCTCTCATCTCATTCATAGGTTTTTTGTAGCTTGTCCCATGTTTCTTTTTAGATGTGTAGTGCTTAACTTTACAAATTTTGTATCTGATAATCCACTAAGGATAGCTTGCTTGGCTCTACCATTGTATTCATATTCCTTTTTTGCATTAGGATCAGTAGGAGGAGTGACAGGGACAATATAACCATTTTTAACTGACATATAGACATCATAACCTAGGGATGACAGAGGGGATAAAAAAAGATAAGTCACATTTTGTTGTCAAGGTAACAAAGAACAAACTATTTTTTTCAAAATTCAAAGTTCTTGTTTCTTGGAAAGTGTTCCAAAAGAAGTATGAATTTGCTAAAAAGAAAGGTTTGCTTTGTTGTTATTTTTACCCTTTACAAAAAGGAAGGTGAGGTTCCTTTCAAAGCATCAAAACACAAGATGAGATTCTTTTTATATCCTTGCAAAAAATGAAGTGTGATGTTCTTTTTACCTTTGCAAGAAAAGCAAGTGAATTCCTTTTATCCCTTTGTAACAAAATGAATTTTGTCTTGTTCTTTTTAAAGAGCACCAAAAGACAATGTGAGCAACTTGAAAAAAGAGAAAAGTTTTATTTGTTGTTCTTTTTAACCTTTTGCAAGAATTAAAAGATGAAGTTCTTTTTATAGCCCAAAAGGAAATGCGATTCTTTTTACTTTGCACCAAAATAAAGAGTGGAATTCTTTTTAACTTGTACAAGAAAAAAAAGTGTGAATTTTTTTTTACCAACTTTGAATAAGTAAAGTAAAAAAAAAAAAATCTACCTCCATTGGACCCGCAATAAAACATTAGCACTTGCAAAACCCATTTGAAAGATTTAGTCAATATTGTGGGCTGACAAGCCTAGAATTTCCTTTGTGTTACAAAAATTTGTCATTTGTCTATAGCTGATGCACTAGAAAATAGATCATACGCAATATAAAATGGAACAAATATGCTACTTCATAGAGAACATGTGCTACTGTGGGGCAGGTATGTGCTATACTAATGATTCTATGCACTAAGAGAAAGTAAGACATATTAGATTAAAAAGGTCCCTATTCACTAGAAACAAGTGTAGATGTGTTTCTCTGGCCTTCACATGCATTGTAGTAGAGGGAAAATGCGCTGGAATATCCGTTGGATGTGCTAAACTTTTCCACCTATGCGTTATTGTGATATTATTTTTGAAAATTGCCTTTAACTTGCATACAAAATGATTGAAAATTCGGGGACAGGCTCCACGGTGGGCGCCAAAAATGTATACCTGAAAAGATGTTAGTGATCAATTAATAACTAAATGAATAAGTATACCAATGAAACATTGCATATTAAGGATAAAACAAGTTAGACCAATATCCTCTCAAAACCGTTCCATTGTTCTCTATTTGATATGATTTCTTGAGTCATGATTGCTCTTAGATCATTAAGCAATTGACTTTTGGAATGACAACTCCAAGAATGAGTGATGTGTGATAAGATTATCTATATGCAAAGCAACTAAGATCTATATGATTATTAACAAATCTTGATAAGATGAGATATTATGCTATGATAATGAAACTAACTATGCTATGATATGGATATTTAAGCTATACTAACATGAGTATGCTATGCTAGTGATATGAAATGCTTCTAAATATTAAATATTATGATTAAAAAAAGAGAGACAAAGCTTAAGACTTGATGAAATAGACTGTAATCTAGATGCATGAAACTTGGGTGATGGATAATGAGAGAAATGAGGCCTATTTATAGAAGAAATGGGAAATTAGATGGTTAAGATTGAGTAATCTTAACAAAGGCTAGGATTGAATGATCTTCAATCCACATGACACTTTCAAAGCAATCCCATGTCGACAAATGTCAATATGAGAAGGCTTAAAAGGGGAGAAAAGAGGCATTAAATGCCTAAAGAGACATGGGGTTACCCTAGGAGGGTTTGGTTAGAGTTGAGTTAGTGGATAAAGCTTGTATCCAAAGGATTAACTCTTGTGCAAGGGTTAAAGGAATAACCATGGTCAAAGCAATGAATGCTTGAAGAGACCCATGGGTTAAAGGAATGGTTAAGTTAGAGAAAAACTCTCTAACCAAGGGTCAAGGTTGAGTTAATCATTAATGGTTATGTAAGAGCCTTACAAGTTTGGAAGACTTTGGAGGTTATCTTGTTGAAGAAATAAAGCTTTTAATGCTTTATGAAGACTGCACATATTTTTTAGAAGTGATCCCTTCTTAAAGAATGTGCAAATGTTTAAGAGGAAATTAGGCCAATTAGAATGGATTAGAAGAATCTAGAAGGAGGATTAGTGTGCAAGTGGATTTTGTAGGAGAATGCAAGTGGGAGGGATTTTAGGATTTTAATTGGAATAAAATTTATTTATTTCAATTTATTGGTGCATAAAACTTTGGAAGTTATCTTGTTGAAGAAATAAAGCTTTTAATGCTTTATGAAGACTTTGCATATTTTTTAGAAGTGACCCCTTCTTAAAAAATGTGCAAATGTTTAAGAGGTTATGTAATGTGCAAATGTTTAAGAGGAAATTAGGCCAATTATGATGGGTTAGAAGAATCTAGAAGGAGGATTAGTGTGCAAGTGGATTTTGTAGGAGAATGCAAGTGGGAGGGATTTTAGGATTTTAATTGGAATGTGAATTTTGGATTTTATTTAAATAAATCTTAATTTATTTAAATGATAAAAAAGGGGATAAAACATTAAATGCTTGAAGATTTCAAGGAAGTCACTAAAGACTTGAATACTTTGAGGTAAACCATTAAAGGCTTAATAATACTTTAGAAGGAAACCATTAAAGGCTTGAAGACTTCAAAGGAAGCCATTAAAGGTTTGAGTTGATGAGTTTTGGGTCAACCTTAGGTTTAGGAATATGCAAACCATTAAAGGGTGATTAGGCTAATAATAGGGTTTTAGACATGATTAGGAGAAAGGTTAACTTGCAACTTGCATTTTCTAGAAAGTGCAAGCGGGGGGGGGGGGGGATTTTGGGGATTCAAATAAATATTAATTTATTTAAATGTGAGAAAGGGGATTTTAGGGATTTAAATAAACATGAATTTATTTAAATGTGAGAGATGGGATTTGGTGATTTTAAATAAATATTAATTAGGCCAAAGGCATCTCATTATATGAGATGAACGATTTGATATAGAAAATCTACGACTGATACAACACCTCAGCAATGCAAGACGATTGAAGCAAAACTGTTTGTTGATCTGCCCAATGTATTTCCCTTTTTTTTTCTTTTTTTTGCAAATGCACACACAAAAATATTTTGCATCTCCATGGTACCCCCTTTTCCATCTACCAATCCCTCTCTTGATAACAACAAACACTTCCTCCATGTTGGAATGGGCTGGTATATTGTTTTCTTCTGTCGGTTCATAGTTTTCTTCCTGCCAATATATAGTTAAGCCTTCACCAGAATGTTGACGCACACATAATTACTGTTTACGCCAGGAAACAATTCTCATCTTCTTGCTAAACAATTATTAACCCCTGTAAACAAGCCCACACACCAAATATTTGATTCTAAGATAAGATTTTATTTGTTGGAGATATTTGATTTGCTTTCCATATTTGATTTTGTTTTGTACAACTGGAAAATGCATTTACTGTAAAATTTATTCGCAAGAAAAGACAATTCAACTAAGCTTATCATACAAACTTGATCTATTTGTATAACAAGGGTTACCGGGGTGCAAAACTAGGGTTTGGTGGTTTCATTTATGGGTTTTAGAATTTACTTACAACAAACTATTGGAAGAGGACTTCAGGGCACAACAACAATAGGTGTTTGAAAAACCCATGATAATTTTTAACAAACTCTACCCATTTTTCCTTCTGTGTATATTGATACAAATAACAAAACAATTCCTTATTTATACATATCTATAGCTCTATAATGCATTTAAGTTTACTTGGTTGATATTCCTCTCATTTAGAAAAATAAATATAACTACAAAAAACACATAAACAACATTATAAACTAAGATGATCCATTATCTCTATATGACTATAGAATACCCAAATTTGAATTGCTACTTTGATCATTGTCTCCCTTCAAATATGTTGACTTATTTTTGCTTCTTTATTAGCTCATTATATGATTCCAATGTTAGTTAATGTTTCAAAACCTACCATATGATTCCTAGGCATTTTGTACATCATTTTCAGTCTTATGAAGGGGTGATTAGCTTCATAGACCCCTATGCCAACAGCTAGGAGGACAAATTCTACATCTGTGTGACACTTTCCAATCATTTTATTCCCTGCTACACTAATTCATAAGCCCAAAAAAATCTACAACTTTTAAAATATATTAAATCCCTTTTTATCTATGTAAGGTGATTTGATACCTATAACAAAGAAGAGACGAGAATAATAGAGAAACTAAGAAATTAGAAAAAAGTTCCATGTGAAGGATAAATATACATGAAATTATCAAGTATGTAAAAGACAATCCTTTGTTAATGTTGTAATCGGTAATGGTCAAATAACAGGCTTTTAAGTCTTGAACATAAATTCATTAAAAGATTTTTTTTTTGAAATGTAGGAATGGTTATTGTGATGCTAAAAATATGGTAAATAGAATAGGCATACACATATAATGAGACAATAAAACATAATGGAAAGCTTAATTCAAAACTAAATTAAAGATGCAAACCATAAGCCTCCCTTGAAATGTCCCATTTTCCTCTATTTTTGAGGACCTTGAAGGTGTTGGATTGTTTGGCTCTCAGCGGAGCAATGACCTCCAAAGTGGCAACTCAAGAGTTGAGTAGCTACTTCATGATTGATTGTGCAAATGATATGAAATACATGATATAAGAAACTAGATTAATATACTATGCTTAATCCAAAATGCTAATTACTAGATAATTGAAATGCAAATTGCCTATAGTAATGATGCTAAAACTATGAATGCAAGGGATCCTTATTGCTCCAAAATGGGGGATATTTATAGGAATTCCAAGGCCAAAGCTGAGGTGGCAGGAATCGACGGTCTAGATTTGATCTAAAGATATCAAGGGTCAAAATTGAGGAAGTTGGAGAAGAGGTTGGAAGAAGGGACACTTGTCATCTCTGTGGTGACAAGTGTCAAGGAGCCTTGCTCATGAGAGGGTAAGTGTCCAAGGGAGGAGACATGTGGCAAAAGTGCCATGTGTCTCAAGGGGAGAATATCCAACCCATAAGAGGTTAGGATAAAAGAGGTTAGGATGTGCAAACAGATAGAGTTAGTTAGACCCTAGGATTAGATAAAATGGGTTAGGTTATGGGATGGTTAGGTTAGGTGGTTAAAAGTTAGGAGACATGTGCTCATTTGAATTTAGAAATTCGAATATTTGAAAAATAGTAATTAATCTCAACAAAATTGAGTTTGTTAATTTAATTAGGGATTAGAAGAATTGACTTTAAATGGGGGGGTGATTAATTAATTTGGATTAATTATTCAAAAGGGGAGATAAAATGAACTATATAAATAAATCATGTGGATTTATTTACTAGTAGATGAATAGGTAAATTAATCAAATTGCTTATGAATTCAACTATTTGGGAAGGGGATTGATTAAATAACTGCATATTTAATTAATTATCTTCACAAAATTTTTGTGTATACATTTTGCCCCTCTTTGAAGCGATGTGTGACGACACGTTGGTTCAAAGAAGACTCGATTGATGATGTTGCTGATATTGATTTTGATAGGATGCAGATTTAGTTTTGATTTGAGATGATAAATCTTGATATGATACGGATTTGATGCGGTTTCGCTTTTGAGATGATAAATCTCGATATGATGCGCCAGACGCTGACTGAAAGATTTCAATGCGAGGATGCCCCGTCGGGAGATGAATTGGATAATTTTTCGCGATTTTTTAATTTTTTTGAGAGTTGTGAAATTTTTACGATTTTTAGATTTTTAATGATTTGTTGATGTTTAGATATTTTCAGAGTTGATCCTATTCATTTCTCGATAAGAAATTTGAAAATGTTGCCCTGACAGGTTGATTAGTTGATTAATTGATTGAAAATAAGTGGAATAAAAATTCCACCAAAATGCCCCACTTTGAGTTTGAAAAGGTGAATTCCTTTTACCACTCTTCATTTGTGCACTTGAGTTGGTTGAAAAATTTGCTTTGGAGAAAGGAATGGCAATCCCATACCACCAGTATAGGTTCAAGCGAGTTTGACGACATGAGCGTCCTCCGGCCTATGGTCCACCGGTATGTTCTTCGAGAAAAACCAGCTTTGTCAATTTTTTAGTTGAGTTGTTGAAAAAAAATAGCTAGTTCTAGAAAAAAATGCTTTTCTCAATTTTCGTCATGTGGGTTTTCAAAATTTTTATGTTTTTGAGATGGGTTTTTGGCATGACAAAATGGGTTTGTTGGGTTTTTTAAATTTTTTGGCTTTTCGATTATTATTTTTTGCATATTTGTCCCAAAAAACAATTATTTAAATTTGCATGTTGTGGTGCCCTAGCGGACGTTGCCGACACTGCGAGCGATGCCGTCGGTCCCAAAGCAGGAGGTTCCCTAGGTTGAGTAGGTACCTACAGGAGTATCGCAGGTTGAGCAGCCACAGGCAGAGGCACCTCTACGGATCCTCATTTGGATGTCGTCTCATCAACAACAAGCTCTGATTACTGATTTGTAGGGTCAGATTCAACAGCTAGAGAGTTGACTAGCTGAGAGGGACTCTCATATAGCCCAGTTAGAGGTCCAGATGACACAGTTACAAGTAGAGGCACAGGCCCAGATTGTCTAGGTAGACGCCTGGATGGCCTCTCTCATGGTCAAGAGAGATGTAGCTAGGGATAGGTGTCGTTAGGTCAAGGCGCAGGTAGAGATGTCAGGAGAGTCTAGTTCAGGGAAGGTTGCCCTAAAGATGATGCACCAGGCAGTCCGGGAGGCTGAGTATTACAGGACCTTATACTATACTGCAGTTCCTGCTAATCGGTGGGCTCCAGGATTTTTACAGCTAAGTAGGAGATCAGGACAGAGCCAATCAGAGAGTCGAGGAGTGACAGGGCCACTTCAAAGAGATCCCCTAGGTGGGGACCCATGTACAGGGGTATCGGCTGGTGCTACCAGACCTGCCACATCAGGACAAAGTTTTGCTCCTCGTCCTAGTGGTCATAGTAATATGGGACATTGATCCGTTCATGTACACACCTTTTGTGATGAGATATTGATGATTCTCACGATGTATATTTGTGATGTATCTCATATATTTTTGTGATATCATTGTACCTTGGACATTGATCATTTTGATGATATGATATGCTGTCGATCCTATTTGCTCTACAGGACCTATGAGATGATGGATGCATTCTATTTGTTATATAAATATGTTGTGCAGTTACTTTCATGATGTATGCTTTATTTTCTATATGCTTATGGATTCTAGACAATGGATGTATGCTTCTTACATGATAATGTAGTATTTATGCAAATGTGAATATGAATGGTGATGCTTAAAAGTACTATGTGATGCATGTGCAATGCAATATTTTTCTATGTTTATGATGTGTTTATTATTTTCTCATGCATGTTAATATGAGATGGATGCAATGCAATGCAGTGATGCTACTTTATGTGATTGATATGAAATGGATGCAATGTAATGATCTAACTAAATGAATGAATTATTGGATGTTTTACATGAATGATGCCTTAGTATGCAATGGTTACATGAGATGAACTAACTTATCATGCAAGATGAATGAATTGATTGTTTTTGTTAATGTCCAATATGCTCAATTACGTAATAAGAGAGATAACACCATGTTGAAGCCTTTGGCCTTGGAAAAGAAGAGTGTTGTGATCCTATGCAAAATGAAATGCAAATCTACTTTAAAATTGCAAATGCAAAATGAAATTCAATGCTGCGATCGGACCGGTCATGTGGTTATTGCTTTGTTTTATCATTGAGCCTTTAAAATGTGGGAAGTGAGTGCAAAGATCGATGGTATAATTGAACCATGATGACCTAAGCATTAATTTCCTAGGTTTTGATATTGCAAGTTAGCACAAGTATCGAGGTATAATTGAACCAAGATGACCTGAGTGTTGCTTGTGTAAAACAAGCAGCATTAACTATTTCTATATGCAAGTCCGAAATATCTTTGACGATACTCTGATGATCATGTCCCGAGACAACTTTGCACATATTAACAATTAATTTATAGACAACAGACAAGAAAATATCATGTTCCTTCCTTGTTCCTCTAGTCAAAGACATCCTGGAGTCACTCATAAATCATGATAGCAAAAAATCAAGATAAAATAGTTGAACCATTATTGTCAAAGTGTTAAAATCATTAGTCAAAAGATATCATCCATTGATATATGTTTGTCATTTTTAGACTGATATTTGATAGTTGATGGTTGACAATTTTATCTTGTGTTCAATGTTGGATGTGTCTCAGTTTTCGCTTGACAAGTGTTGCCTAGTTGTTGTTCTACCTATTTGATTAAGCTCAAAACGGTGAATTTTTTTGCCCCAACGAGGTTCAGGATTTTGCCCCCAGTCTAGAAACAAACTTTATTATGATATATACAATGATCCAAACCATGACGATAAATTACTTGTGATGCTTGCGTATGTACAAAGGCTTTATTAGGGATATGAACAACGCTGATGGAAATGAATGCAAGCAAAAGGATGCATGAACCAATAGATGGAAGAGCTAGCTGACAGAGAGCGCCTATTTGCCAGGTTTTCACCATTTGTTTTTATTTCACTTTTTCTCATATTTGATTTTGTTTTTTGTTTTTCACTGTTTTTGTATTTTGTTTTTTCACTTTTTTGGATTTTCTACTTTTTGCACTTTTTTTTTTTGGGGGGGGGGGGGGGGATTTTTCCACTGTTTTTGGATTTTCTGCTTTTTTAGTGTTTTTGGATTTTATGCTTTTTCAGACATAAAACTTCTTCAGATGCATGCTATTGATGGGTTCCTCGAGCTGATCTCCATCCTGTGTTGATAGCTGATATGCTCCTGACTCAAATATTGTTGTGACCATAAACGGACCTAACCAGTTTGGTTCAAACCTCCCTTTCTTTTCTCGATCTAACTAGTTTCGTGGATTTTTCTTTAGTACTAGTTCCCTAACTTGAAAGGCTCATGGTTTGACCTTGTGATTATAACTTGACACATTCTTTGCTGATATACCTTTAAATGATCAAAGGCATTTTGTCTTAGTTCATGGATCAATTCTAACTCTTGCAATCTAGATACTTGTTTTTCTTCATCTAAGATAAGGCCTTTTAATGATACTCATAGAGAAGGTATCTCTACTTGGATTGGCAGTATTGCTTCTAATCCATAGACAAGAGAGAAAGGTGTGGCACCTGTTGGTGCGCGGATACTGGTATGATAGGCCCATAGAGCAGGGTTCAATTGAATATGTCAATCTCTGTCAGCATCATTCACTGTCTTTTTGATAATTTTCAAAATAGTTTTTTTTGAGGCTTTTGCTTGCCCATTCCCTTGTGGATATTAGGGTGTGGAAAACCTATGCTGGATATTGAATTTCTCACATAGCTCTTGTACATCCTGAATTTTGAATGGTCGCCCATTATTAGTGATAATGGTCATGGGTAGTCCATAGCGACAGATGATGTAGTTCAAGATAAATGTAGAAATTTGTTTTCATGTGATATTAATGAGAGGTACTGCCTCAATCCATTTTGTGAAATATTATGTAGCTACAAGGATGAATTTGTGACCATTAGATAAAGAAGGATTTATATTTCCTACTAGATCAAGACCCCATTGGCAGAAAGGCCAAGATGTTTCCAAAGCATGAAGTTCTTGTGTTGGTACATCAATTAAATTTCCATAGATCTGACACTGTTTGCATGTTTTAACTATTTGAAAATAATCTCGTTCCATAGTTGGGCAATAATAGCCCAAGCGTATGAGTTTTTTTGAAAGGGTAAGACCACTTTAATGAGTGCCACAAATGTCATTATGGACTTCATTTGAGGCCTTCTCATATTCTTCTTGCTTGATACATCTTAAAAGAGTACCGTCCAGACCTCTTTTAAAAAAGGAATCTGCGACAAGAGTATAATGGGAGGATTGGCGAATGAAATTTCTCTTTTGGTTTTTTGACAAGTCGGGAGGGAGGGTGTTATCTTTCGGGTATGTATAAGTTTGGCCATAGCGGGAGGAATCATGCCCAACAAGGTGACAAATAGTTTGGGAATCAGGACAATTATGAGAAGGATAAAACAACTCTTCCACTAGGAATTCGTAACGCTCTTGATTTTCTTGTGTCTGAAATAGAGAAGCAAGTGTTGCCATGGCATCTGCTGCTTTGTTGTCATTCCTTGGAATTTGATCAAAATTTATTTCTACAAAATACTTCTTGAAATCATCTACCATCTTTTTATAAGGCATTAATTTGTCATCCTTTGTTTGGTAATATAATTAATTTGATTGATGACAAGCTGAGAGTCTCCAAAGACTTGAAGTTGTGTAATGTTCCATTCTATAGCCATTTTGATACCTGTAACCAAAGCTTCATATTCTATTATATTGTTGGTGCATGGAAAGCTTAATTTGTACGCATTTGGAATTGTATGACCTTGTGGTATGATGAATAGAATGTCTGATCCTGATCCATGTTGTGTATATGAACCATCAAAGTATAATTTCCATGTTTTTGTGGTGATCGTTAAGATATCAACATCGGGGAATTCAATATATAAAAGATGATCATCTTGAAGCAGTGCCTCTACTAGTTGGTCAGTAATGACTTGCCCTTTGATAGCTTTTTTATGCACATACTCAATATCAAACTCACTCAGGATCATGATCCATTTTGCTAATCTTCTTGGTAATGTCACCTTGCTGAGTAAATACTTCAATGGATTGATTTTAGCAATCAACTTAATGGAGTGAGATAGTAGATAGTGTCTTTATTTTTTAGAAGCAAAAACTACCGCCAAGCATGCTTTTTCTGTTGGTGAATAGTTGAGCTCGTATCCTACTAGTGTTTTGCTGATGTAGTAGATGGCTCGTTCTTTTCCTTCATTATCCTATTGTGCGAGTAGAACTCCTAATGATACTTCGGTGGTTGATAAATAGAGTTACAACAACTTTCTTGGAATTGGTGACATTAGGACAGGTGGTTGCATGAGACAGGCCTTGATCTTGTTGAATGCGTCCTCACATTGATGGTCCCACTTGAAACTAATATTTTTGTGCAAGAGATGAGTAAATGGTTGACATTTATCTACTAGTTGAGCAACAAATCTTCTGATTGATTACAGTATTCCATGGAGTGATCTGAGTTGACTGATATTCTTAGGAGATCTCATTTCCATGATTGCTTTTACCTTAGTTGGATCTACTTCGATACCTCTAGATGAGACAATGTATCCCAATAGCTTGCCTGAAGTGACACCAAAGGCACATTTCTTGGGATTTAGCCGTAGCTTGTATTGTTCATACTGATCAAAAATCTTTTCCAGTATCCTTATATGTTCTTCTCTATTGTATGATTTGGCCAATATGTCATCCACATAGTCTTCCATGAATGTATGCATAATGTCATGGAATATAGTTGTCATAGCTCTCTGATATGTAGCACCTGCATTCTTGAGTCCAAATGGCATGACGTTCCAACAGAAAGTACCCCATGGACATGTGAAAGTTGTTTTTTCTTGATCTTTAGGTTCTATTTTAATCTTATTGTATCCGTAGAAACTATCCATTAGAGAAAACATGGAGTGCCCAGCAGTTAAATCCACAATGATGTCAATTTTAGGCAAAGGAAAGTCATCTTTTGGACATGCATTATTAAGATCTCCAAAGTCTATGCATACTCTAATACTTTTATCTGGTTTGGAAATAGTAACAATGTTTGATACCCATTGAGGATATGCTACAGGTCTGATGAATCCTACATCCAGTCATTTCTTTAGTTCTGCTTTGACCAGAGTAGCGATATGAGGATGCATCTTCCTTAATTTCTATTTAACTAAATTGGCTCCTCGACTGAAATTTAAGTGATGCATAATAGGCTCTGGATCTAACCCTGGCATGTCTGCATATGACCAAGTGAAATTGATTTATCGTCATTTGAAGAATTCTATATATTGTTGCATTTCTTGTTCTAATAGAGAATTTGTTGGATGTAGAATCTTTGGTTTCTCTGTTATCCCAATGTTAATTGCCTTTGTTGGTTTGATCAAAATTGATGACCTTTCTTGGTAATACTTAGGTAAAGTGTCAAATCTCCCATCTTTTGGTGCCTCGAGGAAGTTTTAAATGTTAGATGCATCCTTTCTTTTTACTTTTTCCTAGTCTAATGTTGCCAATAAATGGTTTTCAGCATTAGAGCTGATATTATTTTCTTTATTTTTCTTTTTGTGACTGGGAGATTTGGCACCCACTTGACTGGAAGATGTGTTGTTGAAATTCTTGGTGAAAGTTGTTGCGAGTTCGATTGCATTAAGATATAAGATATGGCGTGGTCATTAGGAAAGGTATCAATGATAGAATGTCTTTCATTTTACCAATTAATAAGTTCAGGGTGAGTTAGAGGTAAGGGGTCCTCAGGTTGAGATGTTTCAAGGGTATCAAGGGTCATGATAGAGATGTCAAAGTTTTTGATATGTACTTCAATGTCTAGAATGGTACTCTCATTAGAATGACCTCTTGCAAGTAGCTCCTGATCATCCTCGATTAATCCCAAGTCAACCGAATGTGATTCTAATTCGAGTGGGCTAGTTCCTAACGTTTGCCCTGCAGATGTATGAACTACATCGACTCCTACGTCTTCTTCAAAGTAAGTTTCTTCAGCTAATTACTTAGAATGATAGGAATCCCATTCCCATTCATTAGAATTTGTCTCAGTTGCAGCTTGTAATTTGCAAATTTGTTCATATAGCATTTAATTTGTTTCTTGTATTTTTCTTGCTATATATTTTCTTCTTTCATATTTAGCTTCTTCTGAACTGAGATTGAGTTTTGTCAACCTTTCTATCAACTCTCCTTGATTTGTAATAGGTTCTTGCTTATTTTGATTGAGAGTTAATGCTGCTTGGGAGGTTCCTTTAGTTTGTTTTTCTTGTTGATAAGAAGCTTGCTTCTTTTTCCATTTCATGTTTATTTGTTCTCGTTGCTTGGAAGTTGTTTCTTCCCTTTCAATTGCAAGTTGTTCTTGTCTATTTTCATATTCATCTTGTTGTTGGCTAGAAGATGTGTTCTCTAGTAGAGTAACTTGTCCATACCCTAAGCCTGACTTGTCTATAGCCTACTGAGTATGAGGTTGGATAGGTTATGAGATACCTTCTTGTCTTTTTCCTACAAGACTTGTTCTAGTGTATCCTATTTTTTGAAGGATGTTAAATCCTTTTCCATACTTTTTTGTAGGTATTCTGACATCGTTGATATTTTGTTGGACCTCTTCATCCTTGTATAGCCACTGTAGCACATCTTTGTCTTCAGTTTCCTTTGATAAGGTCCCAACGCTAACAAATGCTCCATTAAATATTGAAGATGTTTCACAATTGGTTGTTGTTTAGAGTTTGATGGGTTTCCATAGGATTTAAGAGAAAGTGGTAATTGGGATAATGAATATTCTCCATTCCCTCAATCTCTTAACTGCATTTTTTTTTCCATACTTGACAAAATTGAGGCAAATGATTTTTATTTGGATTGTGTGTCGAAGATGATGCCTCCCTATTATGAGGAATAATGACCTCTTGAGCTAGTTTTAGATTACTACAGTACTGAAATGGATTTGAATATGTTGAGATATTGATTTCCTACCCATTGTAGGGAAATTTTAGGCACTAATGATATGTTAATGGAACAACTTGTATGTCATGTATCTAGGGTCTTCCCAAGAGTGTTGTATGATAAGTCCAAGTCTTTAACTTGACATGTTGTGTCTTTCTGCAAAGGTCCCACTCTGATGGGTAATATCACAATTCCTTTAGAGGAACGCTCTTCTTCATCACATGCTTTGATGGTGATCTTTTTCTGGGGATCAACTGCATCTTTTGAATAACCTAGAGCATAGACAAGACTCAATGAGAAAATGTTTAAGCCAACTCCACCATCTATTAGGACATGTTTAACGCACGTCTTGTGAATGAGGACTTCAATATGCAAGGGAGCGTTATGGGGATGTTGCAAGGACATGTCATCTTCTTCGATAAATGATAATTAGTGAGGGGTTGTGAGGTGTCCCACCATGGTTTGAAATTGATCTATATCAAGATCTTTGGACACTGTTGTATCTACTAATGCTCTTTCTAGAATTTCTTTGTGTGCAGGTGAAAGCTTTAAAATTTCTAAGATGGATATCTGCGCGGGGGTTTTTTGTAGTTGATCCACTAGACTGTATTGTTTTGTAGTGGATGACGTGTTAGTTGTAGGACCTGACAAAACAACTTTGGCTTTGCTTCTTGTGATAGCATGAGCGGGTTCTTGATGTTGTTTCTCTTTAACCACAATCACATTTACCATATGTCATATGTATGAGCATAATTGACCTTTGCTTTACCTTTACCATTATGCACTGTTGATGATTCACCCTTCTCATAGTTA
This sequence comes from Cryptomeria japonica, assembly GCF_030272615.1. Taxonomy (NCBI): domain Eukaryota; kingdom Viridiplantae; phylum Streptophyta; class Pinopsida; order Cupressales; family Cupressaceae; genus Cryptomeria; species Cryptomeria japonica. The sequence goes on from NC_081406.1 coordinate 540,733,782, forward strand.
GGAAGCAAAGTTTTGAAATCCGTGTGAGATTCGTTTATCGTATGTCCATCCATAGTTATTACTCCATTATCAATCAAATCTTGGATGACATGTTTTAACCATTGACAAACATCTGTTTGGTGTCCTTTGTTTCGATGGAAATCACAATAATGGTTGTCGTTCCACCAAGCAGGTTTTTACCTTGGGTTCAAATTTTCTTGCTTCTGACAAGGTAATCAACTTGTATGTGAGAAGCGTCTTTAATTATGACCCAAGTTGTTCACCAATGTTTGTAAATTTCCTTCGAAAGAAATTGTTGAAAGTTGATTTTTGATGATTGTTGTTTTGTTGAGCCGCTGCTAAGTGATTGGATAAATTAAAAACTGTTTGCTTTGGTTTTACATTGTTGTTATCCACTATCCCATCGTTGACAACATTTCAATTTCGATTCTAAAATTTTGGCTTATTATTGTTGTTACTGTTATTGTTATTAGGAGGATGAACTTGATGAATACTAAGAGGGGGGTGAATTAGTATACCAAAAAATACTATAAACAAACTTCTAAATAGTTTAGCAGATAACCAGTACAATAGATTCACTAATAAACTAGTTAAGATAAATGCAAACCAAATAGCAAACAAAGTATTCACCCACAATAGCACAATCACCATAACACAAGATATTTGATGCGAAAATCCAAATGGGCAAAACCATGGTGAGCAGAAACTCACAAGTAACTATCTGCAAAATAGAAACCAGACCGGTTAAGGTCAGACCAGTTAAGGTCATACAATGCTCTTCACCAGAACAGATCCTGTTAGGAATCTAGATCTTTGTTAGGAGATAAGTCCTATTAAAGACTACCTTGTTAAAGGATTTCAGATCTATAGTTGTGAACCATCTTGTTAGAGGATTTACAAAGGCTTTTCTGGGTCTACCCGATTAAAGGTTTCAGACTTGTTGAAGATATTAGTAATCAACAAGTGAGTGATCTATATACTAGCACAGTATGCTTGGTTAGATCCTTGATAGCTCATTGTTAATGCATTTCAACATTACTTCAGTCTTCAATATCTCCACACTCTACACAGACCTAATCTACTCTACAATGATCACACATAACCTTTTCTATCACAAATCTCTTACATATCATACATGCAAACCCTAGACATGATGTCCTTATAAAGGAAACCGATTTCATGTCGGTCCAATAGGATTACATTACAAGTTCCTAGGTTCAGTGCATTTAGACACATTTGGTAACATGACACAAAATCACCGCCAAAGTGTCGGTGGATGATAACTCATCACACATTACAGAAATACCGGTTGGTAACTCATCACAGAGTAATACCTGTTAATACAATATACTGATTACTGGTTGTCAAAAATGAAGATTGGTAGATCATAGTGTTCCGATCAAAAGTTAACTACCGCTTGAGCTCCTCGAACCGCCTTGGGGTCTCCATACCCCTTGAGCTCTTTAGTCAATCTGTGACCGGTAAACATCTTCTGCAAAATACCTATAGTCTAAAGACTATACATTCAATAATACACAATACGAGTTGGAACAATTACCGGTTGAGCATAACTCATACATCAAGAAAGTGTGCGTGTCCATCATCAAGAAAGTGTGTGTTCATCAATGACAATCAAAATATCATCAAAATGCCAACATAACTACTTCTTTGTAGAGCTTCAACTCACCCTTCTTTACCATAGCTTCTTCCATTCTGATTCCATTACCAATCATTTTTTCAAAATTTTGAGGACATTGCATTTTTAGATTATAACTCATTTGATCGTTTAGGTTGTTGATGAATATATCCATTTTCTTGTATCCTGGCATTGTACAAGGATATCGTGAAGCTAACCGTCTTCATATCTGTAGAAACGTCATGAAAGGTTCTCCACTCTTTTGTTTAGTATTACATAGGTTGAGCATTGTGACCTCATGTTGAATGTTGTAAGAGTATTGTGAAACAAACTTATCCACCAATTCTATGAATGATCTAATTCCAGGTAAAAGTTTGGAGAACCATTTCATAGCTAGTCCACTTAAGCTATTTGGAAATAATGTCATCAGGTATGTATCTTCATGTGCAAACTCCATACTCACCATGCAAAATTCTCGTATATGATCTTGGGGATCAGTGCTTGATGGTATGATGAAAGAATAAGGATCTGGTCAACTACTAAGAGGGGGGTGAATCAATAGATAGAAAAACTAATATAAACTTTCACCAATCTTAGAATCAAACTCTCAAAGCAAACTTTAAACTGACAAGTTAAACTATTGAACTATAAATTCAATATCACTGTCAAGATAAATCGGTTGTCTATTACAACAAATTAACAATAAACAACTCAAAACTCACAAACATCCAAATAATTTACCGACAGAAGTAAAACCTCATTTCAGATTGTTGCTGGTTAACATGACTTAACAAAGTGGATTAACTAGTTAAGAAATTCAACCATAGTAAACATAACCACAAAAACATTCACCACTTGACACAATATTTTTGATGTGGAAACCCAAATGGGAAAAACCACGGTGAGATGAGACTCACAAGTTAACTATCTGAACTCTTCTGAAGTTCACCCTACTAGGAGCCAAGCCTATTAAAGCTTTACAAAAAGTCTTGTTAAGAACATATTCTGTTAGGGACCACCTGGTTAAGGGATTGACTATAATGCCCTATTAGAAGTAATACCCTGTGAGGAGTAACCTTGGTAGAGGATTTGAAATCCAAGCTAATGGACCACCTGGTTAGAGGATTTGAATAACACTGAGCTTGTTAGAGCTTACCTGGTTAAGGGATTTTACTGCTGCAATTGTTACAAAACAATAGGAGTTTGTTGATTTGTTAGAATAGCACTACACTTGTTTGTTCATATCCTTTTCATGCTCCTATCTGCCTTTACACAAACTACAGATACATCATCTAGCTCGGCAAGCACACACTCAATTAGAACTTTGCCAACTCTGGAAAAAAAAAACTCATTGACCTTATAAACAAATCAATAGGTTGGTAACACAACAAAAACCTAATTGTCTCATAGAGATTACAAACAAGTTGATTCAAGTATGACTGTTGGATTACATAACAATATCTCCACATCATTCAAGAAAGCCTCGACCGCTCCTTGATCACCGCTTCATCAAACTTAGTAACTCATCACACGTTTTGCATTACATGCAATATACTTGCTCATTTCCAAGATAAAAACCATTATCTCAATGCCTCAAAAATACTTTGAAACTCTCTTCATACAATATGCATACGTGTCATAATCATCACCACTCATCATCAAATCATAAACCAATACAAGCAATTCACCAAACTTAATTGGTTGGGGTTTATCAAATCAACATGTAGGGTTTACCGGTTCAAATCTCCAATACTTAGAAATACCGGTTCACTCCACAAGCTCACCTACCAGTTATAGTTCCCTTCACTAGCTCTTCCTACTGGTTACAAAACAACAATATCATTACCGATTAATTGACATCAATGACAACATAACATATCATTAATGAAATCTTCATGCAAATGGCAACAATGCTTCAATTATATTTATCATATCTCGGAGTTTCATAACATGTAGGAAATGGTATCATGTTTAGATTTCTGTCGAATGGGTAAGGACAAATTTCCTGAAGCAAATATCTTCTAACGGTTCCTCTCTGCATATCTTGAATCTGTGTTTGCAACATTTGTATTTTTTGTGTAAGAGTTGTGAGAGGATTATCCACATGATTTATTCTTGCATAACCATGAGTTCGCGCTCTAGTATGATCTTGGTCTCTTCTCATATCATCCTGACTCTTTCTTGTGTCCTCATTAGATTTGACATTGTTGAGAATTTCTACGTCATCCTTTTTGGGAATGGAAGTTTTCTCATTAGTTCTTGTGTTATTAGGAATTGATGTGTTTTCCTTTTTGTGACCAAAAATCTCCTCATGTCATTCATTATCATGGAAAAGGTTACTTCTCCTTTGTCCTAAATTGCTCACATCAAAATCTTGGGGGAGTGTAGCACCAACTTTTGCTAATATTAAGAAGTATTTTTCTTTTTCTCCCTCCAATATTTTCTCCATAAATTTATTGAATTTAGGATCTTGTTTGATTTCTCTAAGATGTTGTTATGTTATTTCCTCTTCTTCTTGTATTTCGTTTTGGTATTCCATGTTCCTCTAAATTTTAGTCATTTCAAATGCTTTTGTTTTTGTTTCAACAATCTTTCATCTTTGAGCCCTGGTTAAAACAGGCATGCACATGTTCAGAATGTTTTGCGAGGTTTAAATCTTCTATAATGTGTCGTAATAAGTGATCAATTGTTGAGGTAAATATTATAGATGGATAAGACACAAAATGATCTTTTCAAGTATTTGCTTGTTTGCAAGTTTTTCGATCTTAGTTTTGGAGTACAAATTTTGTGATTTTTGATATGACCAGGTTCAATAGGAATGACATATCCTATGATAGAGAACGAGGTTAATTTGATCAAGCGTTGTAGTTTTCTAATAAAGGATGATAGATCCTGATGAGAAACTATGTTTGAATGATCAGTTTATCAAAGAAAATGTGATATTGCACTTACATATGTTAGATCTTGAACTTTTTGGAGATGAATACTTGAGAACCTTTAGCATGTCTAGTCTTGAATCTATTTTGATAGAAGATAACCTGACTGAGTGACCCAAGAAGATGACCTAGTCTCTATGTTTGACTGTCTTAGAAATGGGTTGTTTTTGTTTTCTGATTTCGGTGTAGTTTACAAGAAACGTTGCTATACTGACTAGAAACACTGACAAACTGACCAGAAACACTGAAGAATAGACCAGAAATGCTATTCTACTAACCAAAAATGCTAAGGAACAGACCAAAAACACTATGTTGCAATGTAGTTACTCTAAAGTTCAAAATAATGATGTTTAGACTCAGCAAATTTGGTGTTTGAACTTAGGAGATTGTTATTTTGACCCAACTTTGTGATTTTCAGACTCAAATAACTGATATTTAGACCTAGCAAGTGTGAACTAGGAGATCTATTGTTGAAATATGAGCAATTTGATATTCAACCTAAAAGAGTTGTTGCTTAGACCAAGAGAGCTGACATTTAGACCAAGAGAGCTATTGTTTGGACTAAGAACTCTGTTGTTTATACCAGGAACTCTATTGTTTAGACCAAGAGAGTTATTGTTTGGACTAGAAACTCTGTTGTTTAGACCAGAAAATCTACTATTGAGACCAAGAGAGTTGTTGTTTGGACTAGAAACTCTGTTGTTTAGACCAAAAACTCTATTGTTTAGACTAGGAACTCTATTGTTTACAATTAAGATGTTGGAACTTAGACAATGGTTGTTTTGACTCCAAGAGTTGATGTGTAGACTGAGAAAATTTATGCTTATACCTAGCAAGCTCAACCTTGGAAAGTTAATGTTAAATATGAGAAAGTTAACATTCATACCAAAAGAGCTAACATTTGGACCGTGAGAGAGACTATTTGAACTGAAAACGTGACTATTTGGACCTTGAGAGCTACTGTTTGAACTGAAAGAGCTACTATTTGGACTAAAAGAGCTACTGTTTGGACCGTAAGAGCTAATGTTTGGACTAAAAGAGCTAATGTTTGGACCGAAAGTGCTACTGTTTGGACTCAAAGGGCTATTGTTTGGACCGAAAGAGCTACTGTTTGGACTAAACTAGCTACTGTTTGGACCGAAAGAGCTAATCTGCTGTGAAACTTGTAAATTTGACAATTTGAAGTTTGAGTTTGCAATTTTTGTTGTATTTCAATGGATGATATCTTGACTTGACTTACAAACATAGAATTCAGATTGTATTTTTGTCCCAAAGGACACATAAAGTGTATGTTCAAGATGCTTTAAAGAAAGTCCAAGTTTTCACAAGTTTTGAACAATTGAAAACACGTCATTCAATCTATCCTAAGGAGATTGGCTTCATTATTAGTTCTTAGCCCACACTTGCTACCCCGTCAGCTCACACAACCTTGTCACCCCCTAAAGGGCGCCCATGTTTTTGCCTTTGTGAGAGCTAGTGGAGTCCCATTATGAGCCTAGCAATAAGGTCTCAAAAGGGGAGTTCATACATATGCTCAAGAGGGACATATGGTGAGTGTCTTAAGGAGATATTCTTCCCCCTCCATGCACTAAGAATTTAATAATGTTTGGAGGTAAACCAGGTAGCTTCTAATTTTAATTGGAATTAGTAAGGGATTCGTTCGATGTGTTGAGGTATAAGCTCAATCAAGAGGTCTCCTAGCCTTGAAAACCAAGGTTTGATATACCCGAAGGTACGGAGGAGAGCTATTCCCGAGCACTATTGTTGACTTAATTTTCTTCAAATCACATTTATTTTATAGTGGGTTGGAGTACTTGGCGTTAGTCGTTCCCACTTGGGTCATTCCCCTCTCACCAGCCTTAATGGCTTTGGCCTTATAGGCTCCACGAGAGGGCAGGCCCACTAAAGATATGCACTATTGAAAATAAAAGATGTCTATCTTTCTGATCACCTAAGAAAGGTGACAGCATACTCGCCTATCGTCAAAACACATAAGACATGTTTGTTCATTTCCATTGTAATTAGTCTATGTGCCTAATTTATCAAAAATAAGTGTAAAATCCCGCGACTGCAAACAAAATTAGTACTTTATATTGCAATCTTTGATGACGAAATGGTTTATGACTCCAGTCTTTCACATCGAAATAAGTACCTACAAAACCAACAAACTGCAACTTAGGTTTGGGAAAATGATAGTCCGGAAGCATAAATAAGAAATGCAGAATACAACATTAGAAAAATCAATGAAAAACTGAAAACACCATCAAATTGACCAAGAACGCCATCAAATGTGCCAAGAACGCTGTCAAATTAACCCAAAACGGTATTCTGAACACTAGAAACACTACAAAATTGACCAAAAATGTTGCTGAATTGACCAGAAACATTGTTAAACCGACCGAGAATGATGTCAAATATACCAGAAATGCTACAAGACATACCTAAAATGCTAAGGTATAGATTGAAAATGCTAAAGCAAAAAAAAACATAAAAACAAAGTTGAGAAATCTCCCATAAACGCCATTTGAGGTGCCAAGATGCTACAATAGAGACCAAGAACGCGACGTGGGAGCGCGAGAGAGCTAATCTGCACACCAAAAGAGCTAATCAACCTGTCAATGAGATTTCCTATAAGCAAACTTGTTAAGGATCAAAGGGGCTAGGCCCCACTGAGGGCGCCAATTAATGTGATGCTAAAAATGTGGTAAATAGAATAGGCATACACATATAATGAGACCATAAAACATAATGGAAAGCTTAATTGAAAACTAAATTAAAGATACAAACCATAAGCCTCCCTTGAAATGTCCCATTTTCCTCTATTCTTGAGGACCTTGAAGGTGTTGGATTGTTTGGCTCTCAGTGGAGCAATGACCTCCAAAGTGGCAACTCAAGAGGTGAGTAGCTACTTCATGATTGATTGTGCAAATGATATGAAATGCATGATCTAAGAAACTAGATTAACATGGTATGCTTAATCCAAAATGCTAATTACTAAATAATTAAAATACAAATTGCCTATAGTAATGATGCTAAAACTATGAAGGCAAGGGATCCTTATTGCTCCAAAATGGGGGATATTTATAAGAATTCCAAGGCCAAAGTTGAGGTGGCAGGAATCAACAGTCCAGATTTGATCTAAAGATATCAAGGTTAAGATTGAGGAAGTTGGAGAAGAGGTTGGAAGAAGGGACACTTGTCATCTCTGTGGTGACAAGTGTCAAGGAGCCTTGCTCATGAGAGGGCAAGTGTCCAAGGGAGGAGACATGTGGCAAAAGTGCCACGTATCTCAAGGGGAGAATATCCAACCCATAAGAGGTTAGGATAAAAGAGGTTAGGATGTGCAAAGGGATAGGGTTAGTTAGACCCTAGGATTAGATATAATGGGTTAGGTTAGGTGGTTAAAAGTTAGGAGCCATGTGCTCATTTGAATTTAGAAATTTAAATATTTGAAAAATGGTAATTAATCTCAACAAACTTGAGTTTGTTAATTTTAATTAGGGATTAGAAGAATTGATTTTAAATGGGGGGAGGATTAATTAATTTGGATTAATTAATCAAAAGGGGATATGAAATGAACTATATAAATAAATCATGTAGATTTATTTACTAGTAGATGAATAGGGAAATTAATCAAATTGCTTATGGATTCGACTAATTGGGAAGGGGATTAATTAAATAACTGCATATTTAATTAATTATCTTCACACCATTTTTAGGTGTATACATTTTGCCCCTCTTTGAAGCGATGTGTGACGATGCATTGGTTCAAAGAAGACTCGATGATGTTGCTGATATTGGTTTTGATAGGATGCAGATTTGATCTTGATTTCGATGCAAATTTAGTTTTGATTTGAGATGATAAATCTCGATATGATGCGGATTTGATGCGGTTTCGCTTTTGAGATGATAAATCTCGATATGATGCCCTAGACGTTGATTGATAGATTTCAATGCTAGGATTTTTTATTAGAAGTTTGAGTAATTTATTAAATGCGTTGTATTTCATAAATATATTAAAAAAAATATTTTATATGATATTTTCCTTTTGTTATTTTTTTGAAATTTATAAAAAATGGCAAATAGTGATTAAAAAAGAATTGGAAATTCAAATATATAATTTTTACAATGATTGTGTTATGATGTATACTTATATATAATGAAACAAGATTAGATACTTCTTCGTACGTTAAATTATGCTATGTTCAATCTATGAATTATTATATAATCTATTATTGAGCCATCTCTCTGTTGGCAAATGCACAGTCCAATGAGAAATTATAGGTGATTGAAGGTATTGTCATTGATGGCAACCTTACAATCATGTGATACTGATAGGCAAGCACAGGCACCGACACTGATAGACTCTACACTGACATACAGATCACCGACACCGAAAAAGGAAGATTACCAGCACCCTGGGCGACGGGAATTTTGTATAAATGTATTTTGTAATTAATTGTAAATATTTTGTAAGCTGACATGGTAGATTGTAATATGACTCATATATGTATGAGATCATTGTAGATCATTTAGAGAGCGAAGTATGAAAAAGAATATAGCAGACCTAATGTGCGAATTATTAGGATAAGGGTTTACGTATATTGCAAAGCTTAAACTGGTACTAAATCTGGCATAGAAGATGCTGATCTGAAGCAGTACAAGACATTGGATTTGTATAATCCAATTTTGTAGGTCAGTGTGACTTCTTTTGTAACTGAGCAATGAGCTCTAGGCACTTGGTCGTCCTACATGTGCAGGCCCCTGTTGTAGACAATAATATTCCCTTATTGGCCAGTAAGCGAATATTGTGGGTCACAAATCCCACCGAGGTTTTTCCCATACTGGGTTTCCTCGTTAAAATATTATGTTATGGTGTGTTTTTCATGTTGTGGTTGTTGTTCTTATTTGTTGCATTATTTATGGTTTACTGGTACACAATTTTAATATGCTTTTCATGTTATAAGTTAAGAAAATTCTATAACCGGTTAGATAATGATTCACCCCCCCCTCTCAGTATCTTTGGGAATCCTAACAATTAGTATCAGAGCCTGGTCCTCTATTTTCAAAAGCCTAACAACTTGAGGAAGATCTTGTCACCGGTAGAAATGGAAAACTTGAGAAAGCAATTGGAAACAACTCTTTCAGACTATGATGCAGAAAATGTGAAGAATATCAAACTTGAGGATGATCTGAAGGCTGCACATGATATCATTCAAGTAATTCAAGAGAATTTCACTATTGCAAGGAACAAGAGAAGAGAACTTTGTGAAAAGATGCAGAATGATGAAGATGAAAAGGAAACTCTTAATGATCTTGTAAACAAATTGAGACAAGAGAACAATACAATGAAGAATGAGATGCAAGATATGACTATGAGATTTTGTAAAGAAATTGAAGATAGAAAGAAGAATGAAGATGATTTGGTTAGAAGACTAAATGATGTTGGAAATGAAAACACAAGACTCAGTCGTGAAAATGATATGTTGAAGACAGATTTGATGCATACACAAAATGACACAAATGAATTTATGAGACAGAAAGAAATCTTGGAAAGTGAATTAGCTGCTACAAATCAACACAAGAAGAAATTCAAGAAAAGTTCAGAAGAACTTGTTGACATGCTGAAGAATTAGAAACCTAATGGTGATACAAATGGCCGTGGCTTTGAAGTTGGTGAAAGCTCCGGTACTACAAACAAACATGATCATAGCAAACTGATAAGACAACCTAATAATTACAAATTTAATGGGAAATGCTTTAACTGTAACAAGTATGGTCATAGAGCAAATCAGTGCAGATCTAGAAACTATTAGAACACTAATACACCCATCGGTCAATGTTCTAAATGCAACAAAATTGGTCATAATTCAGAAAATTGCAAAATGAATGTAAGATGTTATGTTTGTGGAAGATTTGGACACTTATCTAATCAATGCAGAACACATACCGGCATAGGAAATGGGAAAGCTATTCAGAAAAATAATGTGACTTGTTATGCTTGTAACAAAATTGGACATATTGCAAAATTTTGTAGAAGCAAGACTTCATCGACAAATAACAAAGGTCCTAGTTTGAAAGGTAAAGAAAAAGTTGAAGAGGTAAAGCAAGAATTCTCAAAACAATGGATCAGAAAGTCAGATCAGAATGTTGATGGGAATACTCCTCCACCGACAGAATTGAGTAACACTCCACTGGCAGGAGACTCTTCATCTAACTGAAGGAAAATCATTTGGGGTTTTAGCAACGAATTCAAAAACATGCTATTATACCCTCGGTTGATGGTGAGAAGTTGAATTACTTCCTTACTGGTAGATGAGTTAAGTTGTGACTTAACCGGCAAGCATTAAATGTGGTAGTTGGTGAAAATGACATTATAAAGCAAGTGTTTTGACTCCTTCTTAATTCACCGAGCATTCAAATCTTCGAGAGCGCAAAAATTCTTGAGCAAAGGCATCCTTAGCAAAGAAGTGAAGCAGTTCATCCAAGCACTCATCCTAAAGGCAGATTGAGGTATTTATAACTATGGCTTCCTCATCAACTCCTAAATTTATTGCAAACCCTACTGTGATTGAAGTAATCAAGCGCCCTAGACCCGTATTCAATCTTATTCCCAAAATAGCGAAGAAAGATGATACCCTAGGTGCATTCTCTCAAATTCCTAAGGGAGTAGTATATGCTAAAAGATCCTAGAATATACATACATTGTCACATATAGGAACTAGGAGATGATGAAATCAAGAAAATGTATAGAACTTTGATTTGTGATAAAAATGGCAATATCAAACCGGAACACAAGGTAGTAGAAACCCTAGGTTTTGTGGATATTCTTAGCATTCCTGATTTTCCTAAAGATGTGATAAGAATAGTCCTAAGAAGAATCCATGGTGAATTCTTTTGGTTGGATTCAATTCATAAGATCACCAAAGAAGCCGTTAAAGCAGTAACAGGGTTACCTTCCACCAGTAGCAGACCTAACAGAACTAAAAGGGTCTCAAATGACACAGTGATAGATCTAACCGATGCAACATTTGACAAAAGGTCTCTAAGGGTAAATGATGTGAAGGACATCAATGTCATATTTATCAGTATGATTTTAGGCTACAAAGCTACACATGCAAATAGGTTAAACTCAGTATCTAGCCTATGTATTAAAAGTGCATATGACATGGTTAATGATAATGCTAGAATAGATGTATGTGAATGGCTCAAAGATGAATTAATAGATAATCTGAAGAAGATAAAGGGAGATAAGTAAGGAACCTTTAGATTTGGAAATTTACTTGTATGTTTAATGTTGTACATTACTAAGCAAGTACCCGGTATTGGTAGAAAAGATTTTGGTTTTGACACACTGGCAGGAAAGCAACTTCTGGATACACTAAAAAACATGGGAGATAACAGGGAGAAAAACATAAATGAACATTTTAAGGCACTAAAAGCTCGAATGAAAACTAGAACAAGACTGTCACAGGCAATTGTGGATAAATATCAAAAAGAAATATGTTTTGTAATTAAGAAAGATGAAATCTGGATGGAGCCAGTTGTCCCTAGGACTATCTGGGTAACTGAAATGGGATATGATACCGGATAACATTATTGAAACTAATGCAAAAGCCCTCCTTGAAGCACCAAAATAACCCTCTGAGAAAGTCTTTGGCAGTGCAGAAACAACATAAAGTGGTATTCAGTCAAGGAAAAGGGTTAAGAAAGTTGAACAAACTGTGAAGAAGGGAACCCGACAGGAAAAGGCAATTAAGGAAGATGTTTTGAAACAAACTGGTATCAAGGAAAGTGAGCTAGAAGGACTTCAATAGGAAGTTCATCTTTCACCGGTTAGAACTTCTTCTGAGACTGATATACTGGTGGTATTCAAAAGGGTAGAAAGGAAAAGAAAACCTTCACCGATACCCTCACCCACTCCTAGAAAAACCAGACAAAAGCAATAGGCAGTGAGGCCTCCATCAAGGAAGTTAACACCTAAGAAGAAAAAGGTAAAACAAGACATTTCTCCACTAGATAAACTCCTTAGTGAAATAACAGAAGATGGAAAATTGAAAAACATTAGCAAGTTGTATAACACACTTTCCGTTGATGACAAAGAAAGCATACAAAATAGTGTAATTTTACACTTGGATATTTACAAGAAATTTTTGATGGAAATTATTGATGAAATACCCAATGATTTGTATAGAAGACTAGAAGCTAGAAGGGTAGTCATTATTGAGTTGGACAAGAAGATAAAAATTGAAAAATTACTTGCAGTACATCCAGTAGACTCACCCGATGAGATAGACAAATTAATCAGTGATGCCAATCGGACAGTATTTTCAACTGCTCATCGGCTTGTAGCACTTATGGCAGGAAGAGTAAATGAGATAACAAAAGAAACTGTAGACCAATGGGACATATTCTTTGTTGAAAAAGAGAAACAAGAAGAGCTACTAAGACCTAAGACCATCAGGGTATACCAAAAGGACAAGGACAACTTACCCCCAAGGAAAGGTAAGGTAGGTGGACCTCCAAGCCTTAAAATAACTGATAACTTACCCCCACCTCTTTTTGATACTCCACCGGTAGAAACCACTGAAAATCAACCAGCTACACAAAGTATGGAGACTCCTCAAGAGGATACAAATCCTGAGTCCGAAATTTTGTACACTATGAATATAGATACACAAGAGATAAATGTTGTGGTTTACAGAGAGACCGCTGAGGATAAGAAGAAAGATGTGGCTACTGAGTCACCGACTGCAAATGTTGAGATTGGAGTTAATGATACTGCAAACATAAGCATAGAAAAACCTACTCAGACAAAGGAACTGACAGAGGACACCACTGGTAAAAAATTAGAAGAACCAGTAGATAAAACTGAAAAACAATCAGGAGAACTAGAAATGGACAGTGCAAAGGTACAAACTGAGAAACTGGAAGTGCATACAGAGACTACATCTGAGAAACCGGCAGTTGAGAGCTCGAAGAAACCTTCTGAGACACAGATGGAGAAATCAGAACAGAAACAGGTTGAGACACAGGTTCAGACCGAGACAGTGCCACCGACTAAAACTGAAAAGCCTAAACCTTTGCTAATAGAAATGCCTACCCAAACAGATCCTCCTGAGAAAGAGGAAGGCAAGGTTATCACTACAACCAAAAGCATGGATATTGTAAAAATAGTTAGACAAACATCTGTTACTTCTATAGCAGAATTCTGGCCTACAAATGTAATAGAGGTCTTATTGGATTCAATAAAGAAAATCACAAAGTGTAGTGCACAAGCCTATAAGGTTATCGATGACACAATTCCTATTCTCAAATTGGTAGCACCCAAGTGCATTGTGGATAATAAAGATTATTTAGGTCAACTAGACACATTGTCTAAATTAATCACCGACAACATTTTGATAGTTGATCAAATCAATGAAGACACATTTAAAGAGAGGATGAATAAGGAGAAAGAGAAATTCTTTGAAGAAATAGTAAAGAAAAATAAGGATTAAATAGAAACCTTATTACCAGCACTAGGAGAAACAATTTTGGATTTCAAGAAATTATACAAGGATACTTGTAAAACCGACATTTTGACACACGACATAGATTTGGAGATCAACAAAACACAAACTGAGATTAACAATATTGCTGACAATCTAATAGGCACATCAGATTCATTTTTGGAAATAGAAAAGAAAGCAAATCTTGAAGAGAAAATTGAGAAGTAATAAAAGGATAAAGAGAAAATAAAGGATAAGGCAAAGATCTTAAAATGTAAATTTGGTCCCAAACTAGATTACCTCATTTCTTTGAGAAAAGAAATATCTAAGGCTCTGGCTCCCGGACTGAAAACATCGGAAGAGAAAATGCACATACTCACCGATACAGTTCAGAGAACACAAGAGGCATTACAGGATAGCAAAATATTCAACGACAGTTTAAATTTGGTTTTGGCAGATATTTTCCAGATTGTAACCCACCGATTACAAAAATCTAGGCAGGAATCACACTCCACTGACAGCGAATGACAACCTTTATCATTGATGTCAAAGGGGGAGTACTGAGATGAGAAAAATGATCAGAACAGGACATCATCAACTCAGGAGGAGCATATATTTTTGACAACATAGTTTTGGTAAGATATTTTGGCAGATTCTTTTTGGACATCATTTTGGACACTTTTTGATTTTTTCTCATGAGTGTTGCCATCAATGCCAAAGGGGGAGATTGTTGGCAAATGCACACTCGAATGATAAATTTTAGGTGATTGAAGGTATTGTCATTGATGGAAACCTTACAATCATGTGATACTGGCAGGCAAGCACAGGCACCGGCACCGACAGACTCTACACCGGCATACAGATCACCGACACCGAAAAGGAAGATTATCGGCACCCTGGCGAACAAGAATTTTGTATAAATGTAATTTGTAATTAATTGTAAAATATTTTGTAAGCCGACATGGCAGATTGTAATATGACTCATATATATATGAGTTGATTGTAGATCATTTAGAGAGCGAAGTATGAAAAAGAATATAACAGACTTAATGTGTGAATTATTAGGATAAGGGTTTTTATGTATATTGCAGAGCTTAAACCGGTATTGAATCTGACATAGAAGATGCTAATCTGAAGCAGTACAAGACATTGAATTTGGATAATCCAATTTTGTAAGTCAGTGTGACTTCTTTTGTAACTAGTTTGATTACAAAGTTTATGGGAATCAACCCTTGAGATTTATGGGCACCAACCCAAAGGAGCACCAGCCCCCTATCTAAGCACCAACTTAGACGATCACAATGAACAAATATTCAAATATAGTTTAAGAACCTTGTTACAAATGATCTTTTGTAACACACGCCATGTTTTCCACACTTGAAACTGAATCTGCTCTTTTCTTCTTACAGGCTTTGTCTTCTACTCTCTAATCTCTACAACAACTCAGTACACTCTATCTTGTCTTTGCACCAACTCTTTTGATCTTTATTCTTCACACTCTGATCTCATTTTAGAATTAATTAACCTTACACACATCATATTTGTTGACATGCATCCTCTTTATATATTTTTCATTCACCTCCATAAGGTCAACCAAAACATAACTCAACACAGATCAAACAAACATAGCTTGCATCATTATCATGCAACATTATTTGTATAATTTTCTATGCCACATTAAGATCATTCATTTAGTCTGTTTGTACTTTAATATGATCATTTCTCAATCTATTTTTTGACAAAAATGCCTCAAACAATTATCAATTCAAGTCCGAAGACATTTCTTTGTTAACGCGCCAACCTAAGATTTCAAAAATCTGGACCGTTTCTAAGTCAACATTGTGACTTGCTTCTGTATTGGTATTAGGTGCAATACACATCACTTTCTCAACCACTGAACTAGCACTTGTGGGATGGTTGAACTACACACCTTCTATTATATTATCCCATGAAATCATCTTTCATTTATCTTCTTGACTATAGGCTGGCGAGCGTGGTACAAAATACGTCGTTTGATCTACTACACAATAATTCCATGTCATCAACATCTGATTTGTCTGGTATACACCATGTCCTTAACATCTCCCATTGAGCCATCGGGTCAAGCATCCACATGGGTCACTTTCATTTTAGTTGCCAGTTTGGTCGAATTGGGGTCCACTGTCCTAATCAATGGATTTTGTTGCACCGTGGCCTCCTTATCTTTGCACTTCACATTCCTCAATTCAAAAACTACCTGATTACTCGATCATCCTTTTTCAAGTCTCACTTATATCTAAAGGGGACCCTAACTTTTACTTTATCAGTCTATCACTATTTAATGGAAGTTTCGATCATTTAGTCCTTATTGCCTTCAAGTATCATTCCACCCGATCTCCAATCCCCGATAGTGTTGAGTCAATGGGCCCCACAAAAGTCTCATATCGGTCGATCACACTCTAGGGATCTTTCAACACACACATTTGATTGTTCCATGGTTTTTAAAGAGCGTGATAACCCAATGCTCCAACAGTACCAATTGGTAATACTTTCAAAGGAATGAAATCTCTCATACTCATGCATAAAATAAAATTTATCATACATTAATGGCAATGCCTTAACCAACACTTAACGTCTTGTATCCTGAACCTGAATCAACTCTGCATCTATTTATGTTGACAACAATGACAACTCAATACCAACAAATAGTCAATGCAATCTCATCATCATCTCATCCTCAGTGATCTACTCATACATATAGATACTCATGCCAATCAAACCACTACTGCAAACAAATACTTCCTCAACCATTGCAACAATGTTCTACTCAACCAATCATCATATGACCAATGACCACACCATTCCAGGACAATATACATTATGAGATATCAGGTTGACATCAATGAAAAACATATATTTCCAATAATATCCCTCTTTGTCATTGATGAAATCACTACATAATGCAATTTTCTTTCCTTCCATATTTGTATTCTCTCCCCCTTTCATCAATATCCCTTCTACAATATCCCTATACATTTGACATCAAGGACAAATGATGCATATTTTTAGTTGATTCTAAATTGAAATCCTTCCACATTACTTCTGTTTCAACAATAGTAATTTGACCATCTACACCCCTTAAGAGCATCATCCAACACCAATCCAGGGCAAGGGATATGCCTTTAAATTCTCCCCCTATATATATGCATCCATTCATTCATTTGAGTTGGAAGAAGGGAGGGCAATAACCCCTGTCTTCAACATGAGATATTCAAAGGTATCCTTTGAGAGAGATTTAGTAAATATGTTTGTAATTTGATCCTTAGCACATACATTCTCCAGTCTAGCTTACTTTTCTACAAATTTCTCCCACAAATAGTGATCTCGGATAGAAATGTGCTTGGTCCTTGAGTGCATTACCAAATTCTTGAAATGTTTATAACACTAGTATTATTGCACATGATAGGAATAGGTTCATCATAAATTACCTTAAAATATTTCAATGTCTACTTCATCCACATCACCTGAGTGCATCAAGTTGTTGCAACAATATATTTTGCTTCTATAGTGGATAGGGAAATTGAATCTTACTTCTTACTAAACTAGGAGACCAACTTGCCTCCCAAGAAAAATGTACTTCTGCTGGTACTTCTTCCATCATCCACACAACCAACCCAATCAGTATCATTGTAGGTTTTCAGAAATAAGTCACTATCATTTTTGTACCATAAGCCATAATCTTGAGTTACCTTCAAGTGTCTGAATATCCATTTGACATCTTTATCATGGGATTCCTAGGATGAGCTTAATTTTTGGCAACCATACATAGTACATGCATAATATAAGGTCTAGACACATTTCAGTATAACAATACACCAATCATGGGTCTATATTGAGTCTAATCAACTTCCAAAGATTCATCATCCTGGCTCAAGTGACAACTAGTAGCCATGGGGGTACTTACTGGTTTAGCATTCTACACACCAAACTTTTTCAACATCTCCTTAACATATTTGGCTTGAGAGATAAAAATATCATTATCCAATTGAGAAACTTGAATACCAAGAAAGAAAGACAACTCACCAATCGCTAACATCTAAAATTCCTTTTACATTTCCTCTACAAAATTGTTACATATCTTTTCATCTCCTCCAAAGATAACATCATCAACATATTGAATTTTAGTTGTGCTGTAATGTTTATCTTTTGATTTTTTGACTGTACTGGGTTTCAGGGGCCCATTAAAACCTATTTTCCCATATTAAAAAACTATCAACAATTTATCATTCTCAATTTTGAAATAGACATTACTATCTGTAGTACCTTGAAGCCTTGTTGCAATAGATACTTTGTTGGCAACAAAAATGAAGGAAAACTGGGGGGGGGGGGGGGGTGTGAATGAGTTTTCACCAAACTTAAACAAATTAACCATGATTACATATATGATCATTAACAACATGAACAATGATAAACAAACCACAAAAACAATACACATAACACACAAATTTTGACGTGGAAAACTCGGTTAAGGGAAAAACCATGGTGGGAACCTACCCACAATATGATGATACTTTGGAGTAGTATATGTAAATACTACAATGGGGAATGCACATGCATTCAGGTACACTACTTAGAGCTCACTGCTCAAATACAAGAGAGAGCTACAACCCTTGAAGAAAGAAAGGAAGGATCACTGCCTTACAAAGATCAGACACCAATTTGGATTACATGAACTGAAAGAATAGCATCTTCAAATGCCTGATCACAGTTCCGGTTAAGCACACTATCTGCTCTACAACTCTCTTCTTCACTTTATCACTCTTCTGAAAGATCAAATGCTTGTTCACACTACAACACCCTTTAAGAATACAAACACACATCTTACATGATTATTACTCTTATTTATACAAATCATCAACCTTAATTTCAAGGTCGACTCAACTCATAAGACAACCAAAATCAAAACCTTTAACATGCAACACCACCAAAAATCTTGCCAATATCATCCGCAACACACAAGAATCATCGGGTCGGCCAAAAGGTCATATAACATGAAGAATACTACCAGAGCAATAAAATCTTCAATAACACGCACAATGATCAATACAAAATAATAACATAGATAGAAAATGAATGAAAAACATCAACAAGCAACATGAATTCCACAACAACAACCGTAAAAACTTGGTTTACTAGAATCATCATCATCATCATCTCCCTTCCAACGCTTGAGAACACCAACATAGCTTACTGACTAACTAAAAGATACACTTGTGAAGATTCAAATCATCAATCACTTAAACTGAGGACA
Source organism: Cryptomeria japonica (assembly GCF_030272615.1). Classification (NCBI taxonomy): domain Eukaryota; kingdom Viridiplantae; phylum Streptophyta; class Pinopsida; order Cupressales; family Cupressaceae; genus Cryptomeria; species Cryptomeria japonica. The sequence continues at coordinate 540,753,135 of NC_081406.1, forward strand.
CACATGAACGTCCCAAATTCTCTCCAAACTCAACTCAACATAATAAATCAATTCCAGAGCAATACAAACCAAAAATCACAACTCTACAATACAAAACTGAGAAAAAACCCAGTCATCACACCAGACCTCATAACTTGATCAAATCACATTCTAAAGCACTGAAACTCATGTTGAATCAGTTGAATATCCTAATCTCTAAATCCTTAAATCTGCATCAACATATCTATAATATACCAACCAAGCCATCTCTCTGCAACACTGAAGCACAAGAACACAAGAATATGTTGGCATCAATTACAACAACACATTCCAACAACTCTAATATCCAACAATCTCCCCCTTTGGAATTGATGGCAATATATGAATGTGAAAAACAATCAATGCAAAGAAATAAATCAACTCCAATAATCTCCCCCTGAGATCATGCACACATAGCTCTCTACCTTAGATAGATAGGACAATTTTTCACATGCTTCTCTCCACCTTTGACATCATTGCAAAAGGAACATACAAAGCATTATGCTCTCCCCCATATGAATATAATCTCTCCCCCTTTGGATAAACTCACAAATTTGAACAACTGAAACACACCACTGACTACTCCCTCTTAGTAGCAGCCTCACTCATCAACTTGGATATTAGGATAAGACCATGAAGTCCACCGAATTGATGCATCTAGTTCACATCAGGAGGGGAAATCACCCCTAACTTCTCTCTTAGATATAGAAATGTATCTGTAGGCAAAGGATTAGTGAAAATACTTGTGATTTATTCCTTCATAGACACATACTCCAATCTAAATTCCTTATCACTGACTTTCTCTCTCAGAAAATGAAACTTAATTGATACATGCTTTGTTTTAGAATGAAACATCAGATTCTTAGAAATACTGATAATGCTTGAATTGTCACAATATATAACAGTAGGCTCGTTATAAACAACTTTAATATCCTTCAACATTTGCTTCATCCATACTACCTGACAACAAATACCAACAACAATAATGTATTCAACTTGAACACTAGATAATGATATAGCATTCTACTTCTTGCTCATCCATGAAACCAACTTCTTCCCTAGAAAGAATGCACCACCACTTGTACTCTTTCAGTCATCAACATCACCTGCCCAATCAACATCAGTATAAGCACTTAAAATGAAATCATCATGCTTCGGATACCACAAACCATAATCAATTGTTCCCTTCAAATATTTGAATATCCTTTTCACAACATTAACATGACTTTCCTTAGGATCAACCTGGAATCTTGCAAGAAGACAAACAACATTCATAATGTCTAGTCTAGTCTAAGTCAAATATAGAAGTCCAACAATCATAGATCTATATAAAATCTGATTAGCCTTTAGAGATTCATCACCTTTTATCATCTTGCATGCAGTTACTGTTGTCATTTGATGACACCCTTGGTCCGTCAGTGAGAACCGATCAGAGATATGTTCTATGGACCACCGTTGCCTCAATTGATCAAGGAGAAAACAATGGAATCATGAAGTATGAAGTGTTGTCTTGCTAGGGCCCGCAAGTTCCCAAGTCTTCCAAATTTCGATGACCTAGGTCTCCGAAGTTTCCCCAACTTCGGTGACCCAGGTCACTGAATTTCCTAAGTCTTCTCTTCCTCAACCCTGGAACTCTAGAACCCCCAGGTTCCCAAGTTCCTAATTCCTCAACCCGAGAACTCCAAAACCCCCAAATTCCTAGGTTTTTTATTCCTCAACCCGAAACTCCGGAACCCCTAGGTTCTGTTATGCCTAGCATATCTGTTTCCCCATTTGGTTTCCTTGAGTCAAAATATGGACCCCCTTTTTAGTTTCTTTCTTCCCTTTTTGGTGTCAACCTCAGAACTCCAGAATCCCAAAGTCCCGAGGTCCCTTTTTGGTTTTACCTCGGAACTCCGGAATCCCGGAGTCTCGAGGTTCTATTTTTGTTTTTACCTCAGAACTCCAGAGTCCTGGAGTCCCGAGGTTCTTTTTTGTATTTACCTCAAAACTCCGGAGTCTCGGAGTCTCAAGGTTCTTTTCAGTTTTACCTCAGAACTCCAGAGTCTCGGAGTCCTGAGGTTCTTTTTGGTTTCACCTTGGAACTCCAGAATCCTGGAGTCTCGAGGCTCCTTGTTATTCCGACCTCGGAACTCCAGAATCTCGGAGTCCTGAGGTCTTGGGTCTTTTGGCCTCGGAACTCCAGAGTACCGGAGTCCCGAGGTGGTTTGTTTTGTTTGCCTCTCTGTCGACCTCAAAACCCCAGAACCCCCGAGTCCCAGGGTCGTGTTTATGGTTTTCGTATGGAAGGGTTTTGGGAGGCTATATATAGGAGATAATGAACTTTTTGAGTTCATTTGTGCATTTAGAGTTTCTCCTCCCTAGCTCCAAGTCACGAACCTCCAGAATCCCGAGCTCTCTCTCTTGGCGTTCATTTGATTTTTTGATTCACCAGGTTGGTTAATTAGTTTTCTCTCCTTGTGTTTTTCTAGATTGAGTGTCTTTTAACATTTTTTTTTCCTTTTTTTGTTCTTTTATGTTTGTTGTTTTTGGGCGTGCCCTAGCTTTCCACCCGGAACCCCGTAGTTCTGAGTCTCATTTAGCTTTCCACCCCAGAACCTTGGATCCCCAGAGTTCTAGGTTTCATTTAGCCTCCCACCCCGGAACCCTGGATCCCCGGAGTTCTGGGTTTCGCTTTGCTTTCCACCCCGGAACCCCAGATCCCTAGAGTTCTGGGTTTTGCCTTTCATTCCAACTTGGAACCCCGGATCCCCGCAGTTCCGGATCGTCCCAAATCTGGAGCCCGGAACCCCAGAGCCCTGAAGTTTCGAGGCCTTTTTCCTTTGTGCTTACCCCAGGACCCTAGGACCCCGAAGTCCCGAAGTGGATCAAGATTTATGTTTAATATTGAGGACTAAAATTTGTGTTTTGCCTACAGGTTAGAGTGGTTAGATGGACTCATCCACCAACAAGAGAGGTAAAGAAATTGACAGACTTCCAGCCACCATGAAGTACCAATACCAGGGACAGGTCCATGTTTCAAAGCTAGATGATCAAATTAAATGGGTCACGGATACCGAAGTGGGACACATAGAGATTGGGGATATTGCAACCCAATTGGATAAACCTAACCTAGATGCTCTCCACCGAAGAATAAAGAGGTCGGGTCTTGTGGAAGCTACTGTATTCCCGTAGTTGCTTCAAGCACCAGAGTTTATAATGACCATCGCTCCATTCTACAATCCAGGGACCAGAAAGTGCATGGATGCACATGGAAAGACTGTTATTGACTTGTCACTGGATATGCTAGGGTTCGTCTTTGGAATCCCAACTAGGGAAGATGCATTCTTATTAATAGAAGAAGAGGCCTTGAAAGCATGGAACGAGAAGGTGTCAGCCAACAAATGACACATGAATACCAACCGGTTGGAAGAGGAGAGGAAAACAAGGCTCAAAGCTACAGAGGTCCTGAGGGCAGACTTCGAAGAGCCTCAAAGGGACTTGATTATTATGCTCAGCAGGGCCATCGACAAGCCTAACTGCAAGCATTTACACCCTTGGATGTTCCAATTTATGAGTATCATATTGGTAGGAAAGCAATACTTTGATTGGCTGCAAATCCTTTCTGATAATATTTGTAAGTAGATGAAGGAGGTGCAGCATACCCAAAAGTTCTTTTTCACCTCCTATGTCATTTGGGTAGCTGCCAGAGCCGGAAAGTTTCCAGGCCTACAGGTAGAAGGGTAGTTAGGAGAGAAGGAGGGACAAAAGAAGATATGGGAATATTATTCCCAACTCACTCTAACAAATGCAAAGACACACTTCAAGAGGGTTAATGATGCCTTCATCTTCCCTATAATCATTAAGTTGACTGGAGACGTAGGATATCGGATAAGCCCAGAAGCGATGACTATTATCCAGGAGTGGGCATGTTGGTTCATCCAAAACCCATGTTCCACTTACATCAGAGTTAGTGGATTCATAGGGAATCCAATGCTACTGCCTCGTTATTGCAATGATAGGGTAATCCTACTAGAGTATGTGAGACAACTTCTTGGTCTCCAGTCACTACTGTCTTCTAAACACAAAATAGGTATTGAATTCTCGGTGTCCATTGGATACTTCTCCTGTTCTAAAATGTAGGTGGCAAAATTGGCCGAGCAAGAGCTTCAAGATTTGAACTTGAAAGAATATAGTCATACTAGGGAATTTTGTGATCCCTACGGGAAACTTAAGCAAGCTATGCCTAAGGCATATGAGGGGCATAGACCCAGCTTGGAAGACTTTTGGGCCAACTTGCAGGACAGTTTTGAAGTCAAGGAGAAGAATTATAATAGGTTGTTCGTGCCGCAGGTTAGAGACTTTGGTATCGAGACTAACCTCCCTAAACACCTGAGGGATGATGGAGAGTTACTCGATCCAATTTATAAAGAATTAGGAATAGACAAGAGGCCCCTCTCCCCAGTAAAATGGTCTACAAACTAAGATACAGATATGGAGAAGGTCTCCCAGGTGGTCATCAATAGGACTAAGAAATGGTTAAGCAGAGGGTCAGACCCAGTGCATCAAAAACAAAGCAAAAGGAATCCACCTCAGGGGTGCCGTAGTCAAGAGGCCATAAAGAGTATGCCCAAAAAACAAGGTTGGCTTCAAGACATAATACCTCCACTGACCCAGGTGAGGAAGACAAGCCTCAAGAAAGCACTAAGGACTTGCTGAAGAAACTCCAAGAAAAGATGAAGGAGTCTGAACTACTGAAGAAGGCTGTAGACCTAGGAGTGACCGATGGGCTAGGCGTCATTCCACTTGCTAGAGTTCTCCCACCAAGGACTGCTATAGGCCACACTGAAGGAGAAGAGACTCAAGAATAGGAAGAGAACCTAGAGGCTACCAAGGAGGTACCTATTCATCCACCATCCACAAGTACAACAAGTGCTTCGGGCACTGCTGCTCCCGCACCACCATTTGTTGATTTATCCATAGGGCAACCCAAAGTGCAAGGTTTTACACTCACTACTGAGAAAGTGAAAATTAGAAATGTCGAGTCTGACTCTGACCAGGAGGATGATCTGGACCAACAAAAACCTCTAGGTAGTGAGCAAGAAGGAGGTGAAGTAGAGGATATCCTAAATGAAAGGTTGATTCTAACTCCTCAAGACCAAGAAGACTTGCTTAAGGATATAGAAGTCAGGCAAGTGGAAATGGAGCTAGGGAATGAAGAAATGGCATTCAATGAGGAAGTTAGTGGTAAGTTAGGAGAGTTACACAAACAAAAAGCTCTCCAAGCTAACTTAGCCCACCAAATTTCATCATTCCAGGTTCCTGGCCAAACGGGAGCTAAAGCAGAGGAGCAGGTAGAGGAGTAGGCAGAAGTGCATGTTATAACTGCTGAGATTGTATCACATCAAGGTGATAAAGCTGAAGATACACCAGAATGGTTAGAGTTTACCTTTGAAAAGAAAAAGAGAAAAGCAGAGCTTCCCAAGGTTACTCTACAACAAGCAATCACCGAGGAACCACCAAAGATTAAGAAGTTGAAGACGGTTCACCACCTGTCGAAAACTAGTTCTGGTGAAGTGATTGCAGATGTGGTGGTTCCATCGCAGGCCAAGGGACAAGCTTCTCCCAAATACCAAGTATCACAAATAAACCTAGGTAAGTAGACCAAGTGGGGAGAGTTAGATACCTTGGAACTAGCCACAAGCGTTGTTAGAGGGCGCGTGGAAAGGAGCATAGCTCAAATGTAGAACTTAAAGCGAAGCTGGGGTAGTATAAACACCTCTTGGTAGAAATGTGTAAACCTTTGGACTCCTGTAGGATAGATGACCTACCTTCAACCTCATCCTTGCCAAGAGGAGATGTAAAGGCACTATTAGAGGTGAGACAAGTAGCTGCAGTCGCTAAATCTTGGACTCAGATGAATGCAGCCAAAATTCTTGAAATATACCGTAAAGCGGTACAGGTAGGTGGAGCTTTGGCAACCTGTTCCACACAATGGGAGCTGAAGGAGAACACCTTTAATAAATAGCTCCAAATTTTGAAAAGGATACTATGGTTAGGAGAAGAGCTAATAGTATGAGAAGACATCTTAGGAGGGGATAGTTATGAGAACCTACAATCCTACGTATAAATTTTGGAGTTGAAAGTAGAGATGTATTAGCAGTATGTCAAGGAGATGACTAATATTCGGGATCCTCTTCTCAGAGAGATTTTGTCATATGAAGATTTTGTAATGAATATACTTGGGCCTTTTGGCCTCGAAATAGCTGATATTGGAATAATGGACCAACAACAAGTTTTGAATCAATGGGATGCATATGAGGCACAAAACTTAGAACATGCTGCCTAGTTCGATGCTGCCCTTATGGACAGATACACACAACTGATTACTCAGTGTCAGGAGGTGGTGGATATGGTAAAGGAGTTAGAGGAACAAGGAGTACATGCAGAGGAGATTTTAAAGAAGTATAAATTTGGAATTAAGCATGTAGCCAATCCGCCGGTCCAAGCAGTTGCATGTATAATTGAAAATTATAAGGCATTTACCAAGAAATAAAAAAAGCTAGGCACACAATTGCTAAAGATAGAAAAGCTTTTTATTTTATTTTTAAAACTGCTCCTCCTACTCAAGTCCCAATTTTGAAAGAAATCCTGCATGATTACGAAAACGTGGCTCGCCCAGCATGGTCTTCGTAGTGCTCATGCAGCGTCCATTTCGTAGTTGTTAAGTGGGGTGTCTAGGCAGAAACTTGCAAGTTAACCGCGACTCCTAATTTTAGTTCTTAATTTAGGATAGAGTTATTTCCTAAATAATAGGGTGAAAAACTTCTATAAATTGAGAAGTTGAATTCATTTGTAAGGGTCCCCAAATTGATGATTTGTGGCCCACTTAAAGATTTTTAGAGATTTTTTTGCAGATTGTTAAGAAGTTTGAGTTATTTTTGCTATACATTCATGGAGATTAATATGAAAAGCAGCTTATGAATTGCCTGATTTACATCTATATTCTACCAAATTGTTCTGTGTAATTGGTAATGTCTAATATTTTGAGTTAGCAATGTGGTAATCTTTTTGTCTATTATGATATGAACCATATTGTGCACGTCAGTGGTGTATGGGAATTACTGTGATAGGCCATATTGTTGATGATTCTATGTCCACAGATTTGTGAAATTGATGATTTTGCAGGTTTTATGGAAGTCCGTTGTTGAATGCTAACTTGGATAATATCTGATAATTGCTCAAATTGCAGGGAACTAATTGAATAGTTTATTAAGTTGTCATTGTATTGACCTTTATTGTTATTTTCTTGTTTCCCTTACGCTTTGCATTTTATTTCCCTAGAGAGTCTTAAATCATAAATTACAAAAAAAAGGAAGTGCAATTGTTCGTAAACCAGCGAGATTTAGTTCTAACCAGCAGGCCCATTTACAGGTATAACCACATCAGCCATTGAGTTATCCATCACCGTCGAGACCCGACTATAGAGACCTTGGGGTAGTGAGTTCTTACGAACCCGTTACTTTTTAGGAGAGGTGGTGAGTGTTTGCATAAACTACCCGACTGTTGGTGGGTGTGTCAAAACGCACGTCAACAGGTTCCCAAGTTCCCAAGTCTTCAACTTTGGAACTTTGAAACCCCCAGGTTCCCAAGTTCCAAATTCCTTGACCCCGATACTCCAGAACCCCCAGGTTCCCAAGTTCCTAAGTCTTCTCTTCCTCAACCTCAGAACTGTAAAACCCCCAGATTCTGAAGTTCCTAAGTCTTCAACCCCGAAACTATGGAACCCCCAAGTTCCCAAGATCCTAAGTCCTTGACCTCAGAACCCCCAGGTTCCCAAGTTCCTAAGTCTTCTCTTCCTCAACCCCAGAACTCCGGAACCCCCAAGTTCCTAAGTCTTCAAACCCGGAACTCCAGAACCTCGAGGTTACCAAGTTCCTATGTCCTTGACCCTGGAACTCCAGAACCCCCAGGTTCCCAAGTTCCTAAGTCCACTCTTCCTCAACCCCAGAACTCTGAAACCCCCAAGTTACCAAGTTCCTAAGTCTTCAAGCCCAGAACTTCGGAACCCCCAGGTTCCCAAGTTCCTAGTTCTTCTACCTCGGAACTCCAGAACCCCAAAGTTCCCAAGTTGCTAAGTCTTCCCAACTTCGGTGACCCAAATCTCCAAAGTTCCCCCAACTTCAGCGACCCAGGTCTCTGAAGTCTTCCAAACTACTTCTGCCTTGCAACACTTACAGATGGCATGATTGACACTCACAACTTTAAATGCTCTGACAACTTTGGTGACTTGTGCACCTTCTTTTGTGGAGTCACAATAGTCTATTTAATTTTTTTGGCAAGATTTCCATCAAGGGAGGTACGGGGCCATGTTTGTTGCAGTGACTTATGTCATGTCTGCATACTCTGACTTTGGAAGGTCAGTCAATCCACCCTTCTCAGAGTTGCCTTTTGTGGGTATGGCTAGGTTTCTTGCATGTATAAGTCATGTGCATGCACTTCCCTGCATTTCCAGAATGACATACAGGGGTCATGATCACTCTTGTAACAATTTTTCTATATAAAGGTTGTTAAGCCTAATTGTAAAGGGTTCTCTCCCTACCGGCTTGAGCTATTCTATGCTCTCTTTCTTCTCTTGTATTATTTTGTATTTTACAATTGTAAGTTGGCCATTGGCCTTCTAATTAATTGAAATCACTATTCTTGCCTACTTTCAACTTATGTATGCTGTGTATGTTTCCTTACCTTCATCATAGGTGTATGTTTTATGGTTATTCTCTCATATATGCTGTGTTAAATTTATTTCTGAGTGTGAGTTTTAGGAAACCTTCTCCCCTCTTGGCATTCAATGAATTCTAACCTTCATACATGCATTGGGGTCACTCATACAACTGAATTTTGTGCATCTCTTGGGTGTTTCAGTTGATTTTTTGTGTCATTTCGGGTAGGGAAAGGAACAATCTCTTTTTGGTGCATCACCTCCTTTTATTTCAAGCATTTCTCTCTTCCCTTTACCTATGCATTTTTTTAGGATAGGTTTAGGAGTAAGTTTTGAAGTGTTGAGTTAGTTTAACACCTGTATCTGGATTGACAAGGAAGTTGGCCTTCTCCAGAGATTCAATCCCCTTGCACAAGGTCCCACACTTTGGGGTTGTTTCCATGTTTCACAAGGTTGATGAGTTGATAGCTCAACAAGGGTGCAAGATTTTGTGATAATAGTTTTTTGGCACGCTCGGTGGGAATTAGTTCGACATACATGCTAAGGATTCAGTGCTAATTCTTAGTGTTTTAGGCTTTAGAGGCAATCACCTTTCAAGCACTTGGCAACTCTGCTCAAAGTCCAGTTCTTGTTCATATGAAGTTCCTAACTGTGGGACCCCGGAACCCCCAGGTTCCCATGTCACCACCTTTGAAACTCCCAGGTTCCAAAGTTCATAGGTCCAGTTCCCCAGAAACCCCTGGTTCTGAAGTGCCTAAGTCCTCAACTCTGAAACCCTGAGGTTCCGAAATCATGCAGTCCTAAGCCCAAGCCAATTGAAGATTCAATGTGTTCTTCAGTTCATCAAGCCTTTGGAGGCAACATCTTTCAAGCACCTGGAAACTCTCCAATCATTTGGTAGATATGTGGTATTTTATTAGTCTCTGGTTGAGAGGGTCTGTCTTCTCTTTTAAATATTTTGTTAAAAAATCTCCATCTCTTTCAAATGCTTTAAAATGAGTTCATATCATGGGTGTAACTTCTATTCACCTAGATTCTATGAGAATGCCAACCATTTTCCCCCTCCTTACCAATAGGATCGAACTAGGACTGCTCCTAGTTTCAACCCAAACAACTTCACTTTAGCAGCAGGTGGGTACTTTCCTAATGCTTGCCACCCACTCAACCCTGCTCAACCTTCTTGGCAGCCCAACCAGCCCCAAGACGACCAAAAAAGGCAAATTATAGAAATCAAGAGTGTGTTACTTGATTTCACCAAGCAGTTGGAAGGGTTGAAGAGACAACAAGAGTGGGATTTACGTTAGGATCAACTTGCTTATCAAGCTCAGCTTCAACAACAATAGATGGGAGCCCAAAGACAACATAGGGAGTTCCTTACAAGGCAACTTGCCTTTGCTACGAAGAAAGAAATTGAGCAACTAGCAACCATAGAGATGCGGCTTATACAGGAGGAGGTTTTTGCCCCTAGGGTTCCTAAGTTTTAAATCCCAAGCTTCAGGTAGGGAAGACCTCCCAAGCCTTCAACTACCCCTCCTAGTTTTGAAATTCCAAGTTTCAAGGGAGCTCCAGCTGTTGTTATACAAGAGCCTTCTCCTTAGCGCCTTTTGCAAAAGACCCCACCATCTAGGCCCTTTCCTAATGCTATCTCCCTTTTTAAGGGTGAACCTGTTGTATGGAGAATGGATGGTTCCCATAGTCATCATGACGAAAGTATTCAATCAACCATTGGGGAGTTTTCATATGCTCTAAAGGAAGAGGAATCAACAATGCTGTAAGAGGATATTGAGAATAATCAGTTGCAACAACAAGTCATTGAACACGAGGAGTGTGAAGGTAAAGAGGAGGATACTATGCTCTCATTTGGCAATATTCCTTTCTTTATTGATCATTAGGAGAAGGATATGGCTACACCTCCCCCGGTGGTAGCTCTGGAGCAACATGCTAGTATTTAGGAGGGCACAAGGGGTAATATTTTTAATACAAATTGCATGGCAGATGGATCATGCCATGAACTCAAGGTTGTTGCATTCTGTTGCCAGTAGGAGGAAACAAAAACAAAGAGACAATCTAAATATTTTAGTTCTTGTTTTGAGGTGTCTCATAACCCTGGGATTTGTGCCAATGAGTTGGATATCAACACATGTGATTATGATGTATGTTGGTTCTCCCCTGTCCTTGAAAGTGATGATGTTGAAGATAAGGTCTTCATTCAAGGTAAAGATGTTTCTTTTGGCATTAGGGATGATGTTCCTAAGCTTGAATGTTTTACTTGGGACCAACATATCAAATATGATGATGTTGAGCAACAACATGTTGGCCATGCCGATGGTCTTTTGGTTGCTCAACTTGACAATGTACCCGAGCTTCAAATTTTCCAATTTCATGTGCCTGAGGAGCCCCCTTGTGCTAGCGAAGACATAGATATGGTATACTTTTCATCACCATGTGAGTACGAGGCCTTTTCTTTTGGTTTCAACTCACGCTAAGAGGAGGTCATCTATTGTGGAAAAAATGATGCCCCCTTGTATAAAAGAGATGCCTTCTCTTTTGCAAGGAGTAGTTATTTTGATGCTAGCTGACTCCTAAACAACTCCCCCCTTGCTACTATGTGTATGCTTCATGCATCCCCGGATGTATCAAGTGGTTAATGTTAGCATTTTTGATGTTTATGTTGTGATTGTCATTGATGGACACACACTTGCATTAGATCCTCTTTATATGTATGAGTTAGAGCACAACCGGTATTTGTTTCAATCGGTATGTTGCACGTATGTTGTATTATAGTCATTAGACTATTGATGTTTTGAAGAATGTGTTTACCGATCTAAAGCGGCATGTTGACCTCAAGCGGTACGAGGGATTAAAGCGACATAACACATTTTTACCAGTCTTCATTTTTGGAGAACCGACAATCGATATTTTGTATGAACTGGTAATACTCTGTGATGAGTTACCAACTGACATTTTGTGATAAGTTATCAATCCACCGATTGTTTGACGGTGCCGACACACTGGCGATGCTTCTTGTGTCGAGTTACTGAGTATGTCTAGATTCATTGAACCTAGAAAATTGAAATGTAATCCTATTAGACCGACATGAAATCAGATTCATTTAAAAGGACATCATGTTTAGGGTTTTAGGTTGTTGCTGAAAGGGTTTATGTCATGACTAGGGTTTAAGATGGTTGAGAAGTTGAAAAGAATATGAATGTGTAGAATACTGAAGTAATGCAGGAGTGCATTAAGAATGAGCTATCAAGGATCTAACTGAGCAATCCGTGTTATTAGATAGATCAAACACTTGTTGATTACTCACATCTTTGACAAGTCTATAGCCCTTAACTGGGTAGGCCCAAAAGCCTTTTGTAAAATCCTCTAACAAGGTGGTTCACCTCTGTGAATCTAAAATCCTCTAGCAAGGTAGTCCTTGATCGGACTTATCTCCTAACAGAGATTGAGATTCCTAATAGGATCTATTCTGGTGAAGAACATTGTAAGACCTTAACCGGTCTAACCTTAATCGGTCTGGTTTCTATTCTGTAGATAGTGACTTGTGAGTTCCATCTCACCGTGGTTTTTCCCATTTGGGTTTCCACGTCAAATATCTTGTGTTATGGTTGTATTGCTTTTATGGGTGAATGCGTTATTTGCATTTTGGTTTGTATGTGTGATAATCGGTCTGTCTGTTAAACTATTTTACCAGTTTATCTCTAGACTGTTTAAGTGTTTAAGTGCAATATTTTTTGGTATACTAATTCACCCCCCCTCTTAGTATTCATCAATTGTTATCAGAGCCTACCTTTCTATAAGTTTAACCACTTGGAAAGAGATATGGGGGAATACACATTGAGGGAACTTACTCAATAGCTAACTCAGTCTGAGCAAGCCTATGATGATCTTATGGTCATGTTCTCAAGCAAAAAGGAGAGAACATGTAGAAAAGCTGATGGAGCTATCTGAAAATAGTTCTGCAGATGAAGTAGACATGGAAGCCCTAATTGCAGAAGTAAATAAGTTGAATGAATCAAACTCCAACCTGAGAAAGGAGTTGGAAGGGTTGACTATCTGGATGTGTCAAGAGCTTGAGAACCGGAGAAAAACTAAAGACCTAGTGAAAGAAAGAGATTGTGAGATCTTCAAGTTGAAACAAGAGATGAGTGCCCTAAATGCTCAACTCCATGCAAGCAAGGTGGAAAAGGAAGACATGCAAGGAGAACTGAACACTGCCATCTCTGAGAATGAAAATTTGTTGGAAACAAATGCTGCTATTTCCAAAGAACTATCTAAGTCAAAGGAAATACTTGCTAAGTTCAGCAAAAGTACTGTCAAGCTAGAGCAAAAGCTTGAGTCGGCTAGACCGGTAAAGAATACCAATGGACTTGGTTTCTCTGGACATGAGGAAGGAGAATCCTCAGGAACAAATGCTGAAGCATCAAAGAAGAAACCGACATTCAAAGATAAAGGTAAGCAAAAATTCAAACCTATTTTCTTTAACTATCTTAAAGGACACACTGCCAGTGTATGTAGGAGCAAAGCCTACGATAATTTTCCTTACTTTATTAACAATGTGCCTAGATCCAATAAGTTCAATGGTCATTGTTATGCATGCAACAAGTATGGGCATAGAGCATTTGAATGCAGGTCTGTCATGAATGACACTGGAAGATATCCTCAGAGGACCCAAGGAGTTGGCCCTGAACCTTTTGTGAACCGGAATCACAACCGGTTTAATGTCTTCAATCATCAGCCAAGAAGTGGTGACTATCAAGCGGTAACCAGATGGAAAGAAAATTGTATGATCTGTAATGGTCATGGTCACACTGCTGCAACATGTAGAAGGAAGAATGGAAACATGAACAATGGACCTTGGAGAGCACTTGGATTTGTTTGCTATCACTGCAACAAACCGGGTCACATTGCAAGATTCTGCAGAAGTAGAAAGAGTATATCTGATGATATACCGGTCACTCAGGAAGGAGGAATTGATGTTGAAACAGTTCAAGCAGACATGAACAAAACCTGGAAGAGGAAACCAGTAATGTTGGAAGAGGAACCAGTTTCTGCACCTAGTGTGGAAATATCAGAACTGACAAACTAAGCTTCAAAAGGCTTAGGGGGAGCAAATGGCAAAATGTTTTTGAACCCCCAGTTTATACCAGCAAAAAACCTTAACCGGTATATGATACCTGTCACTTGGCAGAAGATCAGAAATAGTAAAAAGGCAAATTAGGGTTTATGCCCTAATGGAGGAGCATTAATGACGGTAGGTGAGGACTATGTTTAAAAACATTTTTGAAATCATTTCTCACTATCAGTTTTCAAAGTGAAGAAAAGTTTTTCAAAGAGTAGAGCGATGAAAAGGTGATTTGAGCAGAGATTTGGAGAAATTGAGAAACCGCGAAGGAGATTCAAATTCAAATAGCAAATGGTCAAGTGGAGAACACAAAGCGGTGATTCAGCTACCGACGAAGTGAGGAGTAAAGGAGAATCATAAAGCCTTAAATTCACGTGTTTTGAAAGGTATTTCTCGAGTTCTTAGAATTTCAACAATGGCTTCCGCATCTCATACCAGTTCTAGTGCATCTATTGAGTCTGAAAGTTTTATTCAACGGAAGTCAAAGTATAATGCCCTATCACAAGTTCTGGCTGGAGTGATAGTAGATGAGGGAATCTCAGATTATATCGATTGTAAACTCAAAGACCTAGGGTCTCTAGCTATCCATACCCAACTAGGTCTATTTTGTGGACAAGATAAGATGATCAACCCAGAGTATAGTATTCTGGAGAAGAAGAAACTCCACAATGCTGTTTACTTCCTAGAGGATTTCATAGAAGATCATATAAGGATTATTCTGAGCAGGGTCCATGGTGACAAAATGTACTTGGAGAGGACACATGATATCACGCTGCAGGCAATTCATGCAGTCATCAGTTTCTGCAATACAGGGGAAGTACCGGCCCTAAGGATAGTTAGCAAAACTGAGATGTCCAAGCTCACCAGTTCAGTGAGTGACTCATGGGGCATGACTATAAATTCAATCAAGGATGATCTGGTTAAGTATGCCTGCATGGTGATAGGCTACCAGACGTTCTCAGCCAGTAGAATCAACTCTGTATCTGCTGCAGCGGTAAATGCCGCTTATCGAATGATAAAGGAGGATGCATCATTTGACCTATGCACCGGTATGCAAAGGCAACTCCTATTGAACCTGAAATCAATCAAACAAGATAATGCACTGAGGTTCAAGTTTGGACAACTATTGGTTGGGTTGTTCTTTTACTTTCAAGGATACTTCCCAGGAGTAGGAGACGTTCAGTGGTCTGGTGACCAACCGATAACCAAGCAAATCAAGGAAAGCATTGAAGCACTTGGAACTGGTTACCCTGATATTCTGAACAAGTATTTTGATGAGTTCAGAAGGAAGATGAGCCAAAGAGTGAGGATATCAGGAGACATCGTCAAGAAATATGAAGACAATATCTGCTTCACCATCCAAGTAGACAAATGTATAATGGAGGCTGTTGAGCCTAGAATGGAAGAAGTGGAGCCAATGGGCTATGAGGTGATGTACGACATGCTGGAAGGGTATGCCTCTACCCTTATTTCCTCACCGCTTGATCCTAAGGCGAAGAGAACTAACACCTACCTGGAGAGGATAGCACCGGCTAAGGAACCACTAGCAATGAAAGAGAAAGGACCGACAGTGAAGAAGGCAAAGGTAGTGCCTGCAACATCAACACTGGTTACTACTGCAACTCCAAAAGTGACCAAGCGATCACCAGCTAAGAAGAAACTGGAAGCTGCACTGGCTAAAGTGTTCCAGAGAAAGAGGAAGACGAGAAGCAACTCTCTGGACTCAGAAGAAACTGTGTCTGAGGAGCAGCCCAAAAAGGTGAGACAGACAAGAAAGAAGACACAGAGTGAACCGACATCTTCAGCATCGGTAAATATAGATATCTCCTCCTATAAACCTTTGATACATTGTCAAAGAACAATAAAGAATATTAGGAGAAAAGTGTTAAATGATTTACTTGAGTGTTTCAATGACTTCAATGAGGATGAAAAGGAAGTGGTTGAGAAGGAAATAATTCAGTATCTGTGTAGTAATGACCGGTCACCCTTAGAGATTCTTAATATGTGTCATTAGATAATAGATGGCACATTTCCATAGAGAAACAACATGAAATTAGAGAGAAGGTTTTTGCACAATACTTTCCCGACCTGTCAAATTCTGAATTATATTATGTTATTGATCTAAATAAAGGACTCTTCTTCACTAGAAAAAGAAGACTCTGGCTGTTAGAAGGTAGAGTTGATTATGTTGAAAAGGACACCCATTTGTTTATGCAAATTGCTGTCCAGACTCACAAAGCATGTTTGGCCAACCGACAAGCAGAAGAAGAACCGGTTATATCCAAACTGGATGAAGCATTTGATGATGAAGTAAATCTGGTTATAGAACCAATCGACACTATTGATGTCGAGGCCCTGGACATAGAAGATGTCACTTAGGACATACCTTCTGAGGGAACAGGACAGAAGCATCAGGCCGAACAGGGCAATGAGTAAGCCAAGGACAGACAGGAAGCGGCTAGGGAACAGGTAGAGAAGAAGAGGGATGAAGATGAGGAAAAGTGGAAAGAGGAAGAGAAGAGAAAAGAGGAAGAGGAGAAAAGAAAAGGTGAAGAGAAGAATAGGCAAGAAGATGAGAGGAAAAAGAAAGAAGAAGAGGATAAAGAAGAGAAGAAGTGGAAGGAAGAGGAAAAGAAGAAGAAGGAAGAGGAAGATAAAGAAGAGGAAAAACAAAAGGAAGAAGAAAAGAAAAAGAAGGAAGAGGAAGAGAAAGAAGAGGAGAAGAGAAAGGAAGCTGAGAGGAAGAAGAAAGAAGAGGAAGACAAGGAACAGGAAAAGAAGAAGGAAGCAGAGAAAAAGAAGAAGGAAGAAGAAGATAAGGAAGCGAAGAAAAGGAGAGAAGCAGAGAAAAAGAAAGCGGAAAAGGACAAGACAGGAGAAGCGGAGAAGAGCACACAGATGGAGACTCCAAAGGCAACCGGGAGTCAAGCCAAACCAGTTGATATCACCAGTCCTATCGATCTCCAGTCTGGAAGTGAATCGGAGCTAATGCAGAGCATCAAGGTAGCTCAAGAGCACCTTGAAAACATTCAATGGAAGAAGGAGCAGGATGTAATCCAAGCTGCTGTGGATACGCTTACCGGTTTGATACCCGGTACAAATCTTCCAAACACTGATTCTTCATTAGCTAGAGTAAAGCTCCTATGCACAATAGTAGATGATCAAGTGAAGAGTCTTGAAGAGGCAGCAGAGGCTAATGTCAAGAAGGAGCATCAAAAGGCTCTTAATATAGCTCTGGTGAAAAAGTTGAGCTCTGGTCTGAACTGAAGAAAGAACAAAAGGATATAAGGGATGCTCTAGATGAGGGGAATATGCTACTTAGGAAAATCTATCAACCCCATTTGTTCTATGATGATGTGCTAGCTCAGAAGCAAAAACTTGAATAGGACTTGCAGTCCTACTCGAGCACATTCAAGCTGCCCTATGATTCCTTCACAACTTATGGGCAAACCGTTCACCGGTTTCATATCCAGTCAGCCAAAATGGAGCAAGAAATCAACACACGGTCTAGAGATTTGTAGGAACTTCAATTGGTTTTACTTCCACGTTTGCAAATTATTCAGAAGTGTTATCTGAACCTGGATGCCTTGACAGTTACACAAGAGATGAGCACAGTTGATGCCATGGAAGAACAGGTCTCCCAAATGCAAACAGAGAAAGAAGTGGCCACCTCCCTACTTGAGTCCTGGTCTCTATCAATGAAGCAATTCTTGCAGGACTATAAATCTGTTTTTGACAAGTACTACTCCTTATTATCGTAAACTTTTATTGTTTTAATATCAAATGGAAACAGGGTTGTTCAACGGTACTTTGTCATTGTTGGCAAAGGGGGAGAAGTACTCTATTTTGGAGAAGTATAGGGGAGAAGTATTTGGTTTTCAAATTTTTCTATATGCTTTGATATCTCAATGTTTATGCTCTGTATGCAAAATTGCTATTCATTGTATTGTTAAAGGGATAGTGTATATGCTTAGGGGGAGCAATTTTGCTAATGGCATGATTTTGTTGTAAAACACTTAGATGTCAAAATTATATTTCCTAAATGTTGCCATCAATGCCAAAGGGGGAGATTGTTGGCATTTTTGATGTTTATGTTGTGATTGTCATTGATGGACACACACTTGCATTAAGATCCTCTTTATATATATGAGTTAGAGCACAACCGGTATTTGTTTCAACCGATATGTTGCAAGTATGTTGTATTATAGTCATTAGACTATTTATGTTTTGCAGAATGTGTTTACCGATCTAAAGCGGCATGTTGACCTCAAGCGGTATGAGGGATTAAAGTAGCATAACACATTTTTACTAGTCTTCATTTTTGGCAAACCAACAACCAGTATTTTGTATGAACCGGTAATACTCTGTGATGAGTTACCAACCGACATTTTGTGATAAGTTATCAATCCACCGATTGTTTGACGCTGTCGACACACTGGCGGTGCTTCTTGTGTCATGTTACTGAGTATGTCTAGATTCATTGAACCTAGGAAATTGAAATGTAATCCTATTGGACCGACATGAAATCAGATTCCTTTAAAAGGACATCATGTCTAGGGTTTTAGGTTGTTGCTGAAATGGTTTATGTCGTGACTAGGGTTTAAGATGGTTGAGAAGTTGAAAAGAATATGAATGTGTAGGAGACTGAAGTAATGCAAGAGTGCATTATGAATGAGCTATCAAGGATCTAACTGAGTAGTCCGTGCTATTAGATAGATCAAACACTTGTTGATTACTCACATCTTTGACAAGTCTGTAACCCTTAACCGGGTAGGCCCAAAAGCCTTTTGTAAAATCCTCTAACAAGGTGGTTCACCTCTGTGAATCTAAAATCCTCTAGCAAGATAGTCCTTGATCGGACTTATCTCCTAATAGAGATTGAGATTCCTAACAGGATATGTTTTGGTCAAGAACATTGTAAGACCGTAACTGGTCTGACCTTAATCGGTCTGGTTTCTATTCTGTAGATAGTGACTTGTGAGTTCCATCTCACCGTGGTTTTTCCCATTTGGGTTTCCATGTCAAATATCTTGTGTTATGGTTGTATTGCTTTTGTGGGTGAATGTGTTATTTGCATTTTGGTTTGCATGTGTGATAACCGGTCTGTCTATTAAACTGTTTTATCAGTTTATCTTTAGATTGTTCAAGTGTTTAAGTGCAAGGTTTTTTGGTATAATAATTCGCCCCCCCTCTTAGTATTCATCAGTTATTTTCTATGGCTTCCCTGTGGTGGCAAGGTGAATGGTGAAGCATTCTTTTACCACATGAGTGGTATGTGTGATCTAATTCATGCATACAAGAGATTTGAACCATTGCAGCTAGATGGTGAATGTAACAATGCTATGAGGGAGATCAACTCCTTCAAAAGGTTCCTCTTTGACAAAGGAAAAAGCATCAGTTGCCTCTTATTGTAACAATGTAAATAGTATTTAGGTTTCTTGTTTTCCAAGAAGTGCACGAGCATAGGATGTTCCCCTTCATAATGGTTGATCTTGATCCTGTGTAGGTTATAGAGGAGAGAGTTTTTTTTTTCTTGTAGTTGTGACTTTGCGCCTTATGGATTACACAGGCTACTGATCTAATGCTTAACAGGAAAGCATCCCACAGAGGTCACCAAAAATGTTGTCATTTTATGACACCCTTGGTCCATCAGTGAGAACCGATCAGAGATATGTTCTATGGACCACCGCTATCTCAGTTGATCAAGGAGAAAACAATGGAATCATGAAGTATGAAGTGTTGTCTTGTTGGCCCCCCTAGGTTGCCAAGTCTTCCCAACTTCTGTGATCCAGGTCTCCAAAGTTTCCCCAACTTTGGTGACCCAGGTCTCCAAAGTTCCTAAGTCTTCTCTTCATCAATCCTATAACTCTGGAACCCCCAGGTTCCCAAGTTCCTAATTCCTCAACCCCGGAACTTCAGAACCCCCAGGTTCCCAAGTTTGTAATTCCTCAACCCCAAAACTCCTGAAACCCTAGGTTCCTAATGTTGGCATTTGCATGAAGATTGCATTAATGATTTTTTGTCATTGATGTCAATTAACCATAAATGATGTTGTTGTAATGTTATTTTGTAACCAGTAGGAAGAGCTAGTGAAAGGAAACTGTAACTGGTAGGCTAGTTTGTGGAGTGAACCGGTATTGCTAAGTATTGAAGAGTTGAATCGGTAAGCCCTACCTGTTGTTTCGATAAACCCTAACTGATTAAGTTTGGTGAATTGGTTATATTAGTTTATGATATAATGATGAGCAGTAATGATTATGACACGTATGCATATTGTATGAAGAGATTTTCAAAGTGATTTTGATGCGTTGAGGTAACAGTTTTTTGTCTTGGGAATGAGAAAGTATATTGCATGTAATGCAAAGCATGTGATGAGTTACTAAGTTCGATGAAGCAGTGATGAAGGAGCAGTCGAGCCTTTCTTGAATGATGTGTAGAGATTGTTATGTAATCCAACAGTCATACTCGAACCAACTTGTTTGTAATCTCTATGAGAATTAGATTTTTGTTGTGTTATCGACCTAGTTGATTTGTTTGTAAGGTCGATGAGTTGTTTTAGTATGGAAGTGTTGGCAAAGTTGAATTGAGTGTTTGGTTGTTGAACCAGATGTTGTATCTGTAGTTTGAGTGAAGGCAAATAGGATCATGAAAAGGATCTGAATAAGCAAGTGAAGTTACATTCAAACATATCAGCAAACTCATGTTGTTTTCTAACAATTAAAACAGTTAAATCCCCTAACTGGGTAAGCTCTAACAAGCTTGGTGTTATTCAAATCCTCTAACAAGGTGATTCATTATCTTGGATTCTAAATGCTTTACAAAGGTTACTCCTCATAGGGTATTGCTTGTAACAAGGCATTAAAGTCAATCCCTTAACCAGGTGGTTCCTAACAGGATCAGTTCTTAACAAGACTTTTTGTAAAATCTTTAACAGGCTTGGCTCCTAACAGTGCAAAGTTCAGAAGAGTTTAGATAGTTATCTTGTGAGTCTCATCTCACTGTGATTTTTCCCATTTGGGTTTTCATGTCAAAAATATTGTGTCAAGTGGTGGATGTTTTTGTGGTTATGTTTTATTATGGTTGATTTGCTTAACTACTTAATCCACTTTGATAAGTCATAATAACCGGTAGCAATATGAAGTTTTACTTATATCAGTAAAAGTATTTGGATGTTTGTAAGTTACAAGTTGATTACTATTATCTGTTGTAACAGTCAACCAGTTTAGCTTGACAGTTTTTATCTTGAGAGAGATATTGCATTGATAGTTCTAAGTTTACTTTGAGAGATGATTTTAAGATTGGTGAAGTTTTATCTATTTTTCTATCTACTGCTTCACCCCCTCCTCTCAGTAGTTGATCAGATCCTTATTCTTTCATCATACCATCACCAAGTTCCTAAGTCTTCAACCCCGAAACTTTGAAACCCCCAGGTTCCCAAGTTCCTAAGTCCTTGACCTTGGAACTTCGGAACCCCCAGGTTCCCAAGTTCCTAGTTCTTCTACCTCGGAACTCTGAAATCCTAAAGTTCCCAAGTTGCTAAGTCTTCCCAACTTTGGTGACCCAGGTCTCCAAAGTTTCCCCAACTTCGGTGACCCAGGTCTCCAAAGTCTTCCAAAATAATTCCGGCTTGCAACACTTCCGGATGGTGTGATTGACACTCAAAGATTTAAATGCTTCGACGAATTTTGTGACTTGTGCACCTTCTTTTGTGGAGCCATAGTAGTGCATTTAATATTTTTGGCAGGATTTACATCAAGGGAGGTGCGAGGCCATTCTTGTTGCAATGACTTATGTCATGTCTGTATACTCTGACTTTGGAAGGTCAGTCAATCCACCCTTCTTAGAGTTTCTTTTTGTGGGCATGGCTAGGTTTCTTGCATGTACAAGTCAAGTGCATGCACTTCCCTACACTCCCAGATTGACATACAAGGGTCATGATAACTCTTGTAATCATTTTTCTATATAAAGGCTATTAAGTCTCATTGTAAACAGTCTCTCCCTACTAGCTTGACCTATTCTATGCTCTCTCACTTCTCTTGTATTATTCTATATTTTGCAATTATAAGTTGGCCATTGGCCTTATAATTAATTGAAATCACTATTCTTGACTACTTTCAACTTATGTATGTTGTGTATGTTTCCTTACCTACATCATAGGTGTATGTTTTTATGGTTTTTCTCTCATATATGTCGTGTTAAATTTATTTATGAGTGTGACTTGTGGGAAACCTTCTCCCATCTTGGCATTTAGTGAGTTCTAACCTTCATACATGCATTGGGGTCACTCATACAACTTAAGTTTGTGCATCTCCTAGGTGTTTCAGTTGATTTTTTGTGTCATTTCGGCTAGGGAGAGGAACGATCTCTTCTTGGTGCGTCACCTCCTTTTATTTCAAGCATTTCTCTCTTCCCTTTACCTCTGCAATTTTTTAGGATAGGTTTAGGAGTAATTTTTGAAGTGTTGAGTTGGTTCAACACCTACAGCTAGATTGAGAAGGAAGTCGGCCTTCTCTAGAGATTCAACCCCCTTGCACAAGGTCCCACACTTTGGGGTTGTTTCCACGTTTCACAAGGTTGCTAAGTTGATAGCTCAGCAAGGGTGCAAGCTTTTGTGATAACAGTATTTTGGCACGCCCGGTGGGACTTAGTTCAACATACATGCTAAGGATTTAGTGATAATTCTTAGTGTTTCAGCCTTTAGAGGCAATCACCTTTCAAGCACTTGGCGACTCTGCTCAAAGTCCAGTTCTTGTTCATAAGAAGTTCCTAACTCTAGGACCCCGGAACCCCTAGGTTCCGAAGTCACCACCTTCGGAACTCCAGAACCCCAGGTTCTGGAGGTCGCAGGTCCAGTTCCCCAGAATCCCCAAGTTCCAAAGTGCCTAAGTCCTTAACTCTAGAACCCTGAGGTTCTGAAGTTATGCAGTCATAAGCCCAAGCCGACTGAAGATTCGATGTGTTCTTTGGTTCATCAAGCCTTTGGAGGCAACATCTTTCAAGCACCTGGCGACTCTACAATCATTTGGTGGATCTGTGGTATGTTATTAGTCTCTGGTTGAGAGGGTCTGTATGCTCTTTTAAGCATTTTGTTAAAAAATTTCCATGTCTTTCAAATGATTTAAAATGAGTTCATATCATGGATGTAACTTCTATTCACCCCCATTTTGTGAGAATGCCAACCATTTTCCCCCTCCTTACCAATAGGATTGAACTGGGACTGCTCCTAGTTTCAACCCAAACAACTTCACTTTAGCACCAAGTGGGTACTTTCCTAATGCTTGCCACACACCCACCCCTACTCAACCTTCTTGGCAGCCCAACCAACCCCAAGATGACCAAAAAAGGCAAATTGCAAAAATCAAAAGTGTGTTTCTTGATTTCACCAAGCAGCTGGAAGTGTTGAAGAGACAATAGGAGTAGGATTTACAACAGGATTAGCTTTCTTATTAGGCTCAACTTCAATAATAATAGATGGGAGCCCAAAGACAAAATAAGGAGTTCCTTGTAAGGCAACTTGCCTCTGCTAAGAAGAAAGAAATTGAACAACTAGCAGCCATAGAGATGCAACTTATACAGGAGGAGTTTTTAGCCCCTAGGGTTCCTAAGTTTTAAATCCCAAGCTTCCAGTAGGGAAGACCTCCCAAGCCTTCAACTACCCCCATAGTTTTGAAATTCCAAGTTTCAAGGGAGCTCCAATTATTGTTATACAAGAGCCTTCTCCTCAGTGCCTTTTGCAACCACCACTTAGGCCCTTTCCTGATACTATCTCCCTTTTTAAGGGCAAACTTATTGTATGGAGGACAGATGGTTCCCATCCTCATCATGATGAAGGGGCTCAATCAACCATTGGGGAGTCTTCATATGCTCTAAAGGAAGAGGAATCAACAATATTGTAGGAGGATATTGAGAACAATAAGTTGTAGTAGCAGGTCATTGAACATGATGAGTGTGAAGGTAAAGAGGACACTGTCCTCACGTTTGAAAATACTCCTTTCTTTATTGATCATGAGGAGAAGGATATCTCTACACCTCCCTCGGTGGTAGCTTTGGAGCAACATTCTAGTCTCGAGGAAGGCACAAGGGGTAATATTTTTACTACAGATTGCATGGTGGATGGATCGTTCCATGAACTTAAGGTTGTTGCATTCTGTTGCTAGGAGGAGGAAACAAAAACAAAGAGATAATCTAAATATTTTAGTTCTTCTTTTGAGGTGTCTCATAAACCTGAGATTTGTGCTGATGAGTTGGATATCAACACATGTGATTATGATGTATGTTGGTTCTCCCCTATCCCTGAAAATGATGATGTTGAATATGAGGTCTTCATTCAAGGTAAATATGTTTCTTTTGGCATTAGGGATGATGTGCCTAATCTTGAATGTTTTACTTGGGACCAACTTATCAAATATGATGATGTTGAGCAACGACATGTTGGCCATGCCGATGATCTTTTGGTTGCTCAACTTGACAAAATACCCGAGCTTCAAAGTTTCCAATTTAATGTGCCTAAAGAGCCCCCTTGTGTTGGCCAAGATGAAGATATGGTATACTTTTCATCACCATGTGAGTTTGAGGCCTTTTCTTTTGGTTTCAACTCACGCCAAGATGAGGTGGGCTATTGTGGAAAAAATGATGCCCCCTTGTATAAGAGATGCCTTCTCTTTTGCAAGGAGTAGTTCTTTTGATGCTAGCTGATTCCTAAAAAACTTCCCCCTTGCTACTATGTGTATGCTTCATGCATACTCAGATGTCTCAAATGGTTATTTTCTACGAATTCCCTATAGTGGCAAGGTGATTAGTGAAGTGTTCTTTCACCACATGAGTGGTATGTGTGATCTAATGCATGCATACAAGAGATTTTAACCATTGGAACTAGATGGTGAATGTAACAATGGTATGAGGGGGATCAACTCCTTCAAAAGGTCTCTTTGACAGAGGAAAAAACATCAGTTGCCTCTTATTGTAACAATGTAAATATTAGTTAGGTTTTTTGTTTTCCAAGAAGTGCACGAGCACAGGTTGTTCCCCTTTAAAATGGCTGATCTTGATCCTTTGTGGGTTGTAGAGGAGAGAGTTTTATTTTTTCTTGTAGTTGTGACTCTGCTCCCAGTGGATTACACAGGCTAGTGATCTTATGCTTAGCAAGAAATCATCCTTTAGAGGTCACCAAAAATGTTGTCATTTTATGACACTCTTGGTCCATCAATGAGAACCAATTAGAGATATTTTCTATGGACCACTGCTACCTCAGTTGATCAAGGAGAAAACAATAAAATCATGAAGTATGAAGTGTTGTCTTATTGCCCCCCCAGGTTCCCAAGTCTTCCCAATTTTGGTGACCTAGGTCTTCGAAGTTTCCCCAACTTCGGTGACCCAGGTCTCCAAAGTTCCTAAGTCTTCTCTTACTCAACCCCAGAACTCTAGAACCCCCAGGTTCCCAAGTTCCTAATTCCTCAACCTCAGAACTCCGAAATCGCCAGGTTCCCAAGTTCCTAATTCCTCAACCCTAGAACTCTAGAACCCCCAGGTTCCCAAGTTCCTAATTCCTCAACCTGGAACTTTGGAACCCCTAGGTTCCCAAGTTCCTAAGTCTTCAACCTCGGAACTCCAGAACCCATAGGTTCCCAAATTCCTAAGTCCTTGACCCCGGAACTTTGGAACCCCCAGGTTCCCAAGTTCCTAAGTCTTCTCTTGATCAACCCCGTAACTTCGAAACCCCTAGATTCCCAAGTTCCAAAGTCTTTAACCCTAGAACTCCATAACCCTCAGGTTCCCAAGTTCTTAATTCCTTGACCTCGAAGCTCCGGAACCCCCAGGTTCCCAAGTTCTTAAGTCTTCTCTTCCTCAACCCCGGAACCCCCAGGTTCCCAAGTTCCTAAGTCTTCTCTTCCTCAACCCTGGAACTTCGGAACCCCCAAGTTCCTAAGTCTTCAACCCTGGAACTTTGGAACCCCTAGGTTCCCAAGTTCTTAAGTCCTTGACCTCAGAACTCTGGAACCCCCAGGTTCCCAGGTTCCTAAGTCTTCTCTTCCTTAACACCGGAACCCCCAGGTTCCTAGGTTCCTAAGTCTTCAACCTTAGAACTACGGAACCCCGAAGTTCCCAAGTTCCTAATTCCTCTCTTCCTCAACCCTGGAACTCCAGAACCACAAAGTTCCTAGGTTCCTAAGTCTTCAACCCCGGAACTCTGAAACCCCCAGGTTCCCAAGTTCCTAGTTCTTCTACCTTAGAACTCCGGAGCCCCCAGGTTCCCAAGTTCCTAGTTCTTCTATCCTTGAACTCTGAAACCCCGAAGTTCCCAAGTTGCTAAGTCTTCCGAACTTCGGTGACCCAGGTTTTTGAAGTTACCCCAACTTCGGTGACCCAGGTCTCTGAAGTTCCTCCAACTTCGGCGACCCAGGTCTCCGAAGTCGTCCAAACTACTTCCATCTTGCAACACTTCCAGATGACGTGACCGACACTCAAATCTTTAAATGCTCTAAAAACTTTTGTGACTTATGCACCTTCTTTTATGGAGCCACAATAGTCCATTTAATGTTTTTGATAGGATTTCCATGAAGGGAGGTACTAGACCATGCTTGTTGCAGTGATTTATATCATGTCTACATACCCTTACTTTGGAAGGTTAGTCAATCCACCCTTCTTAGAGTTACATTTTGTGGGTATGGCTAGGTTTCTTGCATGTACAAGTCAAGTTCATGCACTTCCCTACACACCCAGACTAACATACAGGGGTCATGATCACTCTTGTAACCATTTTTCTATATAAAGGCTGTTAAGCCTCATTGTAAGGGGTTCTCTCCCTGCTGGCTTGAGCTATTCTATTCTCTCTCACTTCTCTTGTATTATTTTGTATTTAGGAATTGTAAGCTGGGCATTGGCCTTATAATTAATTGAAATCACTATTCTTGCCTACTTTTAACTTATGTATGATGTGTAGGTTTCCTTACCTTCATCATAGGTGTATGTTTTGTGGTACTTCTCTTATATATGCTTCGTTAAATTTATTTCTGAGTGTGACTTGTGGGGAACCTTCTCCCCTCTTGGCATTCAGTGAATTTTAACCTTCATACATGCATTGGGGTCACTCATACAACTGAAGTTTGTGCATCTCCTGGGTATTTCAGTTGATTTTTTTGTGTCATTTTGGGTAGGGAGAGGAACAATATCTTCTTGGTGCATCACCTCCTTTTATTTCAAGCATATCTCTCTTCCCTTTACCTCTGCAATTTGTTAGGATAGGCTTAGGAGTAAGTTTTGAAGTGTTGAGTTAGTTCAACACCTGCACCTAGATTAAGAAGGAAGCCGACCTTCTCTGGAGATTCAACCCCCTTGCGCACGATCTTAGACTTCGAGGTTGTTTCCATATTTCACAAGGTTGCTGAGTTGATAGCTCAACAAGAGTGCAAGATTTTGTGATAATAGTTACCATAGGAGTTCCAACAGGTTTGGAATCACCTAACCCAAACTTTTTTAGTAATTCCTTCACATACTTTGATTGAGATATGAAAATGCCTTTATCAGTCTGTTTAATTTGTGTAGTGTCATAAACCTGTCCACTTAATTAAATGAATATTTACTATTTATTTGATTATTTAACCATCAGTAATCAGTTAATTAAATTAATATTTAATTAATTCATCCTCAACCTCTTCTCCTATTAACTAAATAAGTTATTCAATTTGTTTAAATTAATTGACTAAGCCACACTCTAAATCAATTAAATGAATAAAACACATTTAGTTAATTTAACCTCCTTTCCTCACTTAAATAAATAATAAAACATTTATTTAAATCCCTAAACTGCCCCCCTCCGACTTGCGTTCTCCTACAAATGCAAGTTGCACCTATTTTGTTGAAATAAAGTAATTTTATTTTAATTAAAATCCTATTTTCCCTCACCCACCAAACGTACTTGCATCCTAAACCCATTCTAGATTCTTCTAAACCATTCTTAATTAGCCTAAACCCATCCCCTAATTATTGTCACATTCCTAAGCAACTTGAAGTCACTTCTCAAAGCCTCCAAAGTCTTTGAAAAGCATTAAATGCTTTATGTCTCCAACAAGTTAATCGCTAAAGTCTTCCAAACCATTAATGGTTCTTACATGACCATTTATGGCTTTTACATAATCATTAATGGTTAAACTCAACTCACCCACATGGTTAGAGACTTTCCCTCTAACTCAACCCTCATTTAACTCATGGGTCTCTTCAAGCATTCATTGCTTTGACCATGGTTGTCCCCACTAACTCTTGCACAAGAGTTTGTCCATTGGATAAAGACATTATTCATTTAACTCAAGCCTAACCTTACCTCCTAAGGTAACCTTCATGTCATCTCAAGCATTTAATTCTTCCTCCCTCTCTTCTCAAGCCATCTCATGATGACATTTGTCATTTGGGATAGGGTTGAAAGCCCTCACATGGATCATAAACCCATCAATCTTGACCCTTGTTGAGATTACTCAATCTCAACCATCCATTTCTCTATTTTTCCTATAAATAGAGCCCACTCCTTCTTAATCCAGATCCATAAATCTTGTATGTGTCTAACCTATAGTAAAATTTAGAGAGCATTTAGGAGCAAAATCATATCTAGTTTGTTATTTTGGCTAAAATCAATATAGATTAATTAGGTATTTTCTCATATCTAGTGTGTTTGCACTTGCATAGTCTTTTATCTTCATTATTCATAAATCTTGAATCTCCATAAGACATCCATAGTTGTGAAAAAAGATGAGGACTACACTCATATGAAACTTGGAGAGGAGAGGAACAAGTGAGGAGAAGCTATGAGCATTTTGGAGAGCATTTGGGAGGGTTTAGTGTCTTTCCTCTATTTTTGTTTGTTTTCTATAATATGTTTGATATCTCTCTTGATATGCATGCTTAGGATTGTAGTTTCTTTCATCTTTCATTTTTTATTGATACTAACTAACACTAACGTTTGACTTGTCTTGTGTTCCTAACATTCCTTTTTGCAGTGCATCATTTGGTGAACTCGACGTGAATCAAAGACGCAACCTTCTGATCTAAAACAAAGTAACTTTTTTGTGAAAATTGTCAAATTGCCACACACAAGTTGCACTTTAGCGCTATTAAACGCATTTTAGCACCTTTGATAGCTAAGGATTTAGCGCTTTTGTCAGAAATCTGGTGCTTCTGTCAAAGAAGTAGTGCCTTTGTCTGAGCTATAGCACTATTGTTGGTTAAATAGCGCTACTGTAACGCTTTTAGCGCATTTGCGCTCTCTGTCTGACATAGATTTCATTTTGTTTGACAGTTTTAATTAGCGTGTCCATTCATATAGTGGTGTTGTTGGTGTTCTTTTAGCGCTTTTTTCAGTCATTTAGCGCATCTATATTAAAGTAGCACTTCTATGTTTACACAAAGTAGCGCTTTTGTAATAGAGAGTTGAAAAAGAAATATTGCAACCGAAAAATCAAAATTTTAGGCTTGTAGAAGCCCACCAAAAACCTTCTTTTTCACTAACTGTTTTGTTTTTTGTGCAAGTTTTGCTAACTTCTTGTTTTGCAGGATTCGAGGAGTTAGGGATTAGAAAGTTTATTTCTTTTTCTTTCTAAGGTTTACTTTTAAAGTTGGATTAAAAAGAATTCACTTTCCCTTTTGGACTAAAATCAACTTCATCTTTCCTTTTGGACTAAAATAAACAAAATTTTCAATTTGGGCTTAAAAGGAATTCCACTTTGCAAAGTTAAAAAGAACCACAAAATCAAACAAACAAATTTTTTTTCTTGCAAGTTAGGGACACACTTTCATTTTGGGTTTAAAACAAACAAAACAAATTTTATTTCTTGCAAGGTTAAAACTTCACAATCAACTTTTTATTTTGCAAGTTAAAAAGAACAAACAACTTGTCCATTTTGTTTACCAAATCACTTTTACTTTGAGCAACGTGCTTTCAAAATTTTGTTGACCAGGATTTTCAAATTCCTAGTTAGAAAACAAATTGGCTTGTGAAGTTAAAAAGAACACCGTGGTTGTTGGAGCAAAATCTCCAAATAGCATATAGATCACATTGCAATAAACCTGTTAAAAGGAACAAGTGTTTTCAGTGTTTGGCACACTTGTGCAAAAATCTGTAGAGTGGTCCCATTTCTAACACACACTATCCTCTCCCCTGGCTCTCGTGGTCCTAGGTGCAAGAGAAAAGTGTTAGTAACGCTCAAAATTTTTATTTTTAAGAGAGGCCTACGAAGAGACACATCACTTTTGGGAATGACCTTGCGTGGTAAATCCTTCGAGCCGCTATATAAATCAGGTGAGAGCGAAAGTTGTAGCCTTGGGTGTAGCTGCTCCTACAGTGTAACTTGCTGAAAGGACAGATGGGCCCCACCACAAGTTACAAGGCTATTAAGTGAGTCACTGTAGAATGAACTTGCGTCCAAAGACATCAAACATTACTAAACACCTTTTATTATAGAAGCCCACCCGTTTTATTGATTAAGGATATTTGTGAAAAGTTCAGTGCAAGAACATAGATGGTTTTGCTCCCAAGATACTCACCATACATTTTTCCTTGAGTAGAAACAAGGCTTTTTGAAAGGCTACTTGTAGCTTGATAAAAGTGGTAACTCTCCCATCATAGGGATCATCTATCTGTTATGCTTGTGCAAGACCTATTATATCACATCCTTACCTGCCACGACGAGATTCATAAGGTATGTAATATCAAAGTCGAAGAAATATCAAGATGTGGTTTGAAAATATCGCAACTGGCCATTAACCTTAGGAATAAAGTGTGTTTGAGTTGTATTCATCTTGTGTCAGACCAATAACAATTTGAGCTAACTTCAGGCTTTGGGAAACATAAAATACATTTTTTAAAAAGGGTCAAGAAAGTTCATGATTGGGTTGATTTAGACCCACACCTATTTTTGCCTTTTGTTGAAAAGGGGCAAGGTTATTATGCTTGTGTGCTTGCTGTGTTTTCTTGTCAAAGAAATTCTAAACAATTTTAACAACCAAGTATTCATCCAAAAAATTTACCTCAAAACATTTATAAACAAAACAAACATCAAACAAGTAAAACAAGTATCAAGTTTGTATGACGATCACTCACATCTTGAGAAAAAAGAGTCTTCATCAAAAGACCACATTGAAAAAGAGACAATTGAGTATAAAATCTCTTATCAAAAGAGGGAAGTTTTTAATATATCAATAGACAATTTTTTCTCTCACATAGAGCCTTCTTGCGCCATATGCACTTGTATCTTCAAGGAAAATCCAACTAATTTGACAAGGAGCCTTTGAAAAATAGAGCTTTTACTCAGTATAGAGCCTTGGATTATCATAAAAACAAAGAAGGAAAGATTAACCCCACTTTCCTTCCAAAAATCTGTATCACCTACAATGTAGCTTGAGGGGAACCACCAACCCCTAAGAGAGAGGAAGAAGTAGAAACCCCCTTTGTGACAAATTTTTTTTATTGAGGTCCATATTCTATCCACTTTCACTTTCACACATCACCAAACCATTCAACTCTCAAAAACACAAAAAGGTCTTGTCCTAAGTTCTTTTAAAACTAATTTATGAGTGCATCCTCTCATTGCTAGGTAGCTTGGTTTGTAACACATCTGAAACCTTGCTATACTTCATCACTTCAAAATTGTTGAAAACACAAGAGAAATTCACAAAGAACTTTGTTAACATCCAACCTTCAGTGTAAGAGATCCATCTTCAAAAACAAACATTTCACAAAAAACTTATCTTTCATCAAACATTTCATCACCACCTCATAATCACTTTCATCAACCTCAAACTTTCAACAACATGGCTCAAACAAGATCAATGAGAAACCGACAACCAAATATTGAAGATGAGGAAGAAAACCTCAACGATTTCCATGAGGTTGTTGGAGGAGGCACAAATGATGAAGATTCTAGCACTCCAAATCTCGAAGATATTGAAAGAGCACAACATAATCTCAAGTTCAATAGACTCTTTGACGAAATCCTTAGAAATAACGCAGATGCTCATTTTCTAAGACTTGCTCAAGAGGGTGCCAAACTACCCTCTGACTTTGATACTGCACATATATGACAAACATCTAAACAATATAGCTGTAACGATGGGGGAAGAGGTAGAGATTACTTCCACTATGACCTTAATCATCAAGGGAATCCTCCACCTCCTCCTACAGAAATAGACATGTTGAGACAACAAGTAGAAAATCTCGCTCAACAACTCAATAGTGGTGTGAAGACTACTCGGTTTTCACTTAACGATATTTGTCCCTATCCTTTTGATAGGAACATGCTTATGCCACCTTTTCCATGAGGGTTTGAAACACCTAAGTTTGAAAAGTACAGGGGCAAAGGAGACCCTAGAGATCATGTATGAGAGTTTCACTCAGCTTGTTTAGAGGTAGCCTATGAGGACACCTATCTAATGCCCATTTTTCCTTAGAGTTTGGGAGGCACAACTATGCAATGGTTTTCATGATTACCAGGTGGCATTAGAACATTTGAGGAACTAGTTCAAAAATTCATCGCTCATTATGCAGATAACATAGAACGAGATGTTACTATGATAGATTTATGCAACACCAAAGAAAAACCATGGGATTTGTTCTCAACTTTCCTACAATGGTGGAGGCAAATGTCTAGCAGACATTCTCTTCATTTTCCTGAACAAGAACTAGTGGAAATATTCATTTCCAACTTGAATGATGAGATGGAATTCTATTTAGACATGAAGGGTACAAAATCCTTTGAAGAGATGATCACTCAAGGATTAAAGTGTGAAAGAGCCCTTATAAAAAAGGGACTTATCAAAATATACATTGAATCCAAAGATGGCCCTCGACCACATTATAATAGTGATAAACCCAAATTTTTGGAACAAGAACAAGAAAGTTGTCAATGACGGGATAGTGGATGCACGAATGGTAAAAATTGCACAACCTATGGCTAGGTTTGCAGGACTAAAACCCCCTCCTATAAACAAAACCATCACTCATCCACAAAATCAAGGTTGCAATGGGCCACAAGAGGAACCAAAACAAAGGCAATAGAATTACAAACCAAAATGCACGTACACACCCTTAGGGGAACCCATCGAAATAGTATTGCATCAATTGATCTCTTCCAATCTTGTGACCTTACCAAAAACCTCTAACTATGAGCCTCAGGTCAAACCTCCATGGTGGAGAGATAATGAACATTGTGAATTCCACCAGGGAAAAGGGCATAAAACGAGTAATTACCATCGACTGAAAGATCTTGTTCAAGATCTTATTGATAAAGGAGAAATTGAAATAGAAGGACATGACCCTAAAACATCCAATGACGGTCATATAATGTTCAAGAATCCACTTCCATCACATGATCAAAGGGGTCCTTCTAGCTCTGAGCGAAACACAGATACTACAACTAATTATATACAAGCTACATATAATTATACTGTGAATCACCTCTATGACGCTAATGAACAAGTTGCAACCCTCACCATCAAAGATCCAAATCCTGCATGCAATATTATTACGCATCGTAGCAAAATTACCATTCGAGCAGCACCACAAGGAACGTCACCCCTGCCCAAGCAATATAATCTTGTGGAACAACTGGATAAAATGCCTGCACTTATTTCCATATTAGAGATTTTGCGCTTATCCCCCTCACACAAAACAATCTTGGGTCAAGCTCTCCAAGAAGTGTCAGTCCCCACTAACCTCAACACAGATCAATTTCAAGCCATGGTTGGTAGTCTCAAGTCATTACCATACCTCAATTTTTCTAAAAGTGATAATGCTTCATTCCAACAACCACATAATGCATCCCTTTAGATTGAAGGATTTGTAAACCAACACAGAATCAAACAAGTCTTGATTGATAATGGAGCTGACTTAAATATATTCTCCTTGTAGTTGGTCACAAAATTGGGTTATGTCATAGAATCAGTGGATCCCAGTACAAAGATAACCATCAAGGCCTATGCTGATGCAGAGCATTCTTCCAAAGGAGGTGTTGTATTACCTATTAGAGTGGGGCCAGTGGTGAAGCATATAGTCTACCAAGTTCTAGACCTGCCTTTGCCATATAATCTCTTGTTAGGAAGACCTTGGATACATGTCATGCAAGCAGTTCCATCCACCTATCATCAATCTATCAAGTTTCCCCATAACGGTGTAGAAATCACAATCCTTGGCGATTCAAATCCATTTGCATATTGTAACAATATTAACCATCATCCAGAGATCACCGTACCTAACAACAAAAAAGCTATCCCCTCCACATCATATGTTAATCCAACCTCTCTTTCTAGTTCGATCACCCCTATACCAAAACAAGAGAAGTTGAAAATGAAAATGGCTGAGGAAGGTCCTGGGGAATATAATCTTGCCAACTCTTTTGTGTTGGACAATTACTCACCTCCCCTAGAGCGCATGGAAAACCTCAAAAGTTGCTTCAACCATTACTGGCCAAGCAAGCATGCACTTTGGCACAGTTCATCCCTAGTAAAAGTCAGGAAGAGGAAACCATGGATGAGGACCTTGCAAAATGGATCTACAAAGACCCTATCAACACAGAAAGCCCAAAGGCTAAGCTTCCCACAGAAAAATATGGCAACGACCTCACTATCATGCAAAGAATGGGCTATGATGACCAGTGTGCTTTGGGACATTGCAAAAAGGACGACACAAGCCCTTACAACCTAAGTTGAAACCCAAAGATAAAATTGGAGTAGGTTTTCAAAAGGAATCTCTTCCTAAGATGAGATTCAAAGGAAACCCCAAGAAACCCATGTATCAGCCAGTTCCTCCAAAGAGGCCATCCTTGAATATCTCTGTGGCACCAACAACACTAACCACACCCACAAAACTAATAATCCCATCAATAGCATCAAAGGAACCAACAACACCAACTGCACCCACAAAACTGATAATCCCATCTGTAGCATCAAAGCCATCATCACCACCAACAACATCCATAATCTCATCAGTAGCAGCAGTAGCACCAACTATACCAACATCATCGATACTCCTAGCAGCAGTATCAAAAACACCAATAACCCTACCAGCAACACCAACAATCCCACCTTCCAAAGTGCATAAACCCGTGACCAGTACACTCTTCAATTCAAAAGACATCCCAACATGGTACAATAATCGAATGTTAGAGAGTGATTCAGAGACAGACTCACATGAGTGGGAATGAGATTTAGTGAATCTAAATACTCCAGACGAGGAAGACACATCACCTCCACCACCTCGTAAAGATATCCCAATTTATGGAGAGGCATGGATTAAAACATTTTGGGTTCCTGAGAAAGAAGCAACTTCCACAGGCCCTACATCAAATCCTACACCAAAATCTGACAAGGAGAGTACCATTGGCAAAATTCACTCCTCTATATTAACCCTCACCAACACCTCCTCGGAAATCAACTTAATCGATGAGGTCATGCCTATCATCCACCCCGAACTCATCGACCAGAACCAACCAAATCCCCCATGCCTTGATCACTTCTAAAACGATGAGGCGCTCATAGAATTTTTAGAAATATGGGATCACATACCAAGTGGGGATCATAAAGCTGGGTTTTCCATTGAACTTAACAATGCAACATACTTTGGGCAGATGCCAAACCTTTCAGCTGCAAAAATATCACAATAAAACATGGATCTTCTAGTGAAAACCACATAGTGGCACTTATTGATGCCAAAAAAGTAAAAGTAAAGAGCGTATCCAAAGGTGAAAACCTCTCTGAGGCGCCTATAGATGAAAGGTTTGACATCCTCCCCTCTAGTACAAATTAGGAGAGATCGACGATCCTAATTGAAGAAACAAAAGAGTTCAATGTGGGGACCCTTGAGACTCCTCACCTAATACATTTGGCATCTCTATTAACTCTAGAGGAACAACCCAAATTTGTGGAATTATTTCAAAAGTGTCAAATAAACTTCACATGGTCTTATGCAAACATGCCTAGCTTAGATCCTGATATGGTCATGCATCACCTAACCGTGACAGAAGGAGCTAAACCTATTAAATAAAAGCTTAGAAAGATGCACCCACAGATTATCATCCTTGTCAAGGCAGAACTCAAAAAGATCCTGCATGTTGGTTTCATTAGACCAATCGATTATGTAGATTGGATCTCCAATATTGTACCTATCGACAAACCTAATGGGGGCATCCGTATCTGTACAAACTTCAGAGATTTGAACAAGGCATGCCCTAAGGATGACTTCTCCTTACCAAAAATTTACATGATTATCGATCTAACAATGGGTCATGCAATGCTTTCTCTTATGGATGGATTTTTAGGGTACAACCAGATTAAGATTGCTCCAGAGGATCAACATAAAACTGCTTTCACATACCCATGGGGAACCTACTGTTGGGATGTGACACGATTTGGTCTAAAGAATGTAGGGGCAACCTATCAAAGAGCTATTACTACCATATTTCATGACATGATGCACACCATAATGGAAGATTATGTCGATGATTTACTAGCTAAATCATTAACAAGAGAAGGTCATTTGGCAATACTGGGTCAAATCTTTGACAGATTAGAGAAATATCATGTTCGTCTTAATCCAAACAAATGTGTCTTTGGAGTCACCTCCGGGAAGCTCCTAGGATACATTGTCTCAAGCAAAGGCATTGAAGTAGATCCAGAGAAATTCAAAGCAATCATGGACATGCCACCTCCAAAGAACATCAGTCAGTTAAGGACACTACAGGGGCGACTACAATCAATTCAGAGATTCATTGCACAATTGGCTGATAAGTGTCATCCCTTCACGCATCTATTACACAAGAATATCTGCTTTCAATGGGATACAAAGTGCCAGCAAGCATTCCAAATGCTTAAAGACTACTTGATCAATACACCGTTGATGATCCCACCAGATCCAAATAGACCTCTATTGCTATATATTTCAATTACAAATACGACATTAGGAATACTGTTGGCACAACACAATGCAAAAGGAAAAGAATGTGTTGTATACTATATCTCTTGCACATTGGTAGGCTATGAACTCAATTACACACCTATTGAGTGATCTTGCCTAGAAGTTATCTTAGCAGCCACCAAATTGAGGCACTACATGTTAACGCACAAGGTACAACTCATCGCCAAAATCAATCCACTCAAATACCTACTCAGCAAGGCAACACTGACAAGCCGCTTGGCCAAATGGGTTATGTTCTTGAGTGAATTTGATATAGAGTATGTGGAACGCAAGGCTATCAAGGGGCAAGCTATTGTAGATCCGTTGCCTGATGCACCCCTCGCAGGTGACCATCCTCTTGTTTCCAATTTTCCAGATGAAGAGATCTTCATGATCATAGCTACACAACCTTGGAAGATCTATTTTTATGGCTCATATACTAGACATGGCTCGAGGGCAGGTATTCTTTTTATCACACCTCAAGGTGACAACATCCCAAAATCATAAAAGCTCACTTTCCCATGCACCAATAATATAGCAAAATATGAGGCCTTGATCGCAGGACTCAGATTGGCTATACAATGGCATCTAAAAGAGCTACAAGTATATGGAGATTCTCAGCTAGTCATCTAACAAGTCACTGATGAGTACCAAACTAAGGATGATAAGCTCATGCCATATAAAAGGATGGTGGATAGTTACAAATAATCATTTATAACTATCACATTTGAGCAAGTACCTAGAGATCAGAATTGAGCTGCCAACACAATGGATACAATTGCATCTCTCTTGGATCTTCCACAAAATTAAATACGCTATGAGTTCTTGGTAGAACAACTTTGGATACCTATGTATGATATCCTCAAAACTAAAATGATATGTCACCTTGTTGGTTCCGAATCCCCATGGTATGGTGAGTTCTTCACTTACCTCCACGATCACATACTTCCTCCCAACCAATTCAATAACAAACAAAAAACCTTCATCCGCCAAACTGCTTGATACACCATCATTGCCGAAACCCTATACAGGTGAAGTCTTGATGGTACTCTCCTTCGATGTCTGGAACAAGATGAGATAAAAAAGGCCTTGGAAGAGGTACATGAAGGAATTTGTGGGGCTCACTCAAGCGGTCCTTCGTTAGCAAATAAAATCATGCGTGTTGGATACTATTGGCCCACCATAGAAAAGGACTCCTACTATTTTGTCAGAAAATGCAAGAAGTGCCAAGTTCACAGAGACCTGATACATGCACCAGCACAGGAATTGTAACCAATCACGACATCATGGCCCTTTTGTTAATGGGGACTTGACCTTGTGGGTAAAATCCATCCATGTTCATCCAACAGTCATAAATTTATCATTACTACCACCAAATACTTCACAAAGTGGATCGAAGTCATTCCACTTACCCAAGTCATCGGCAAGAAGATCGCCTCATTCGTCCTTAATTACATCATTTGCCGGTATGGTGTACCCATGTCCATCATCATATAACGACCTTCCTTTCAAAAATTAGGATTTTCGTGAGCTCTGTGAGAAGTTTCACATCCAACACCGCTTTTCCACCCCCTATTACCCACAAGGCAATGGTCAAGCCGAAGCATCAAACAAGAACATATTGGGGATCCTTAAAAAGATAGTCAATGATGCTGGCCATGATTGGCACATGCGATTAAATCTAGCACTATGGACATATTGAACTAGCATTCAAATGCCTACATGCGCAACTCCCTACTCACTGGTCTATGGAGAAGAAGCCAATCTACCTATTGAGGTTGAAATACCATCTCTACGGGTCTCTTTGCACAATTTGATAGATGATGAAGCATACCGAGTCTCTTGTCTTTAGGACTTGGAACTGCTTGATGAACAATGACAAGCTACATACAACCACCTCAAAGCCTATTAGCAGTGCATGAGTAGAAGCTACAATCATCGAGTTAAACCTTATGCATTTGAGGTAGGTGATCTTGTTCTCAGGGATAATCCTCGCAACCAAACAAACAAAGAACATTAGGGTAAGTTTGAATCCAACTAGTTGGGTCCATATGTTATCATTGTTGTATTTGGGTCTGGGGCATATCAATTGGCAACTTCAGAAGGGGAACCGCTAGCAGATCCGATCAAAAACATGCACCTCAAATGGTTTCATACATAAGCTATGCAGAGCATCAGGGTCCTCTAATATATCAGAAAATACCAAAAACATTCAGAAAAATGTCCTGAGGAAAATACAAAAAAATCAAGAAAATAGTAAAGAAAAATCATGCATCCAAACGGTGAAAACCACTCCGGTGGCACTTTGGGTAAGTACGATGGTGAAAACCTAGAAAACATGCGCCACTCATAAAAGGCTATGGCTCCATTGTCTTTCAGACTTTTTGTGATCACATCCATTGCATCCATTCATCCGTTATTCATACCATGGCTAGTTATTGATCTGCAATCAGGGTTAGTACTTCATGTGTCCTGCATCCCTCTTTCATAGTAACATGTAATTGGGGGCAATACTCTTAAACCTACTGATGGAAGTGGATTCTACATTACTTGTGATTCATTGAGTTCCTCATTCAAAATTGGCAGGAAATAATACCAAAAACATTTGTAAAAAATCAGAAAATACCAAAAACATTCAAAAACACTCACAAAATCCAAAAACATGATAAAACATTATAAATCATCAAAAATCAATCAAAAATATTGCAACATATCTTATTCTTTGTACATACACATCACAAGAGACACCAAACAAACATTTTGAGCTACTCAAACGATGATTACTTATCAAATCAACCAACCAATCAAAACATCTAACACACAACTGTCTTCACAAGGATGCATCTTTCCTCACAGATAATACATGGTAACATTTTCTTTGACAAGAAAATTCTATTTAAGCTACCAAGTACTTGGTTAGTTTGTTATTTATTTATATCAGGTTCCTACGCTACTCCAAGATATCTACGTGATTAGAGTAACCGAGATTGCTCTTGATATCTATTTCTTTGTTTACTGTCTACGGATTGTTCCAATGAAGCGTTGGGGCATGTACTAATGGTGTCTACGTGGGAAGTTCACTAAGCTACATGAGACTATGCAAAAATGCAGTCATGGATCACTATGGCTTACTGACTACAACGTATACCTCGACCATTTACGCATGAACCAGAATGGAGGGTAACTTTTCCTTGTCTATAAATGCTTGCTTACAGGTGAAATGGTCAAACTTGGTTCCTGCTACCTCGGCCAAGAACAATACTACCATGCTCGATGAGGAAAATAAAGCACTATGAATACTCTATGGATCGTCATTTCATCTCATCTCTATATATTGCATTCTGTTGCATATCACCCATCCACTTTCTCATTCATTATTCATATCTTTTGTTTGCATGCAAGTAATTCAGGCTTATATGAGAAAGCACCTAATATAATTTTTCTTGGGTACAAAATCATGATGAAGTTCTCTGATACATCATCTCACATCTACATTCCACGTTTGCAAATTCTCACCAACTTGCATTCATATATCATGAAGGCATGGCATTATCATGTTAGTTACATCAACTGCATTCAATTCATTCATTTAGTTGCACTTCGATTCATTTAGATATTCATTTAAGTACATTCATTTATTCATCACATTAGGGCATTTAACACATCATGTGCATTTATTATCATTTACTTGCATTTCATTTAAGTACATTTATTTCTCCATTTTCAAGAACATTCATTCATCCATTTAGTGCATTCATTTAAAACATTAAATATGCATTCCTTTCATTATCCTTTAAGTTCATTTAGGATTCATTTAGTAGGTGCATTTTTAGTTTCCTCTAGATTCATAAAATGCATTCATTAACCTTTAATTGTATTAAGGCGCAATTATTCATTATTTTTTAATTGCATTAAGGTGCAGTTATTCATTATCACTTAGTTGCATTTGTTTGCATTATCATTTCAATCTCATTTATCACTTAGTTATATTTTGAATCATTTTAGTCATTTATATTCATTTAGATACATCTCAACAACATCACATCATTTAGATACACCCATTTAAGGGCATTCATACATAACATTTGTTCATCCAGTTAAGTGCATTCATCTAGTTACAGACATAAACATTTGCATAAACATTTGATCCACTTAGATTCACTTAGATTCATCTTAAAAACATGCATCAAAAACTCATATCATCAACATAAGCAAGTATTATCTATCACGAATCATTTTATCTCATCTCATCATTTAGCATACATCATCATTGCATCACATTAATATCATTACAAAAGCATCATCCATCTTCTACCTGCATCCAGATGATTAGAAAAATCATCCATAACATGCATATATCAAATCATATCATCATCAATGTACATAGAAATTATATCATCATCAATGTACATATAGAAAGCAAATCATCCATAACATAGATCTAAGCATAACTCATAATCATCATCCTGCATAAAAAAACATACACGTCATCAGAAAACATGGGATCTCCTCATATATTGCATCATATATCACATCATAATAGCATAAATGTATTAGAGTACAATGATGTCAAAATATATCAGCTACCAAGAGCCATCCAAGTAACAATATAAAATAACAAAGTAACAAGTGCATAGAAACTCTCAAATAGCACTCTGGCTAGATGCTACTCCACCACTACCCCATGCACCACTCTCACCATCTCACCGAGGAGGACCCATAACACCACCACTGCTCTGAACCCTTTGAGATTGCTCTACTCTCACTCACCGCATTTGGGAATATCTCACTGCCCACTGACTACTCGATATAATCTGCTCATATAATCCCCGCTAGTAATCTATCTCCTCCTGAGCCTGCCACATCTCCCTCAGCACCTCCCTAGTCGGACCCCGTTCTCTCACTACAACTCGTCCTCTATCCTGCAACTCTCTCAATCTTTCCACTAGATCATCTCTCTCTCTCTCTCTCTCTCTCGCATCACTACAGTCAGCTCCCCCTCCCGTGCAAATAGCTGGACATCCCTGGCTATAATCTCCACATCCCTATCCTCCAACCGTGCCTCGACTATTATCAGTCGAGTCTGCAAGTGTAATATCATATACTCCCATAGATCTCCCTCTCCTCCACCTATGTCTCCTCCACTTGTGGCTCCTCCTCCCATCTCCATAGGATCCCCTCCTCCACTTGTGGCTCCCTCTCCCATCTCCATAGGCTCCGCTCCCCCACCAACATCCCTACCTCCTGCTCTAGCTACTCCCTATATAAGTAGACCCTATGATAGTCGCAATGGCTGCCCACCTCTACCTCTCCTTTGTAATCCTCCTCCTCCACCACCTCCACCTCCAAATCCACCCCCACCCTCAAATCCCCCACCCCCACCCGTACCACCTCCACCTCCTCCTGCTCCACCAAAACCTCCCCCACCACCTCCCTCTCCACCATCTCCTCCTCATCCATCTCACCCTCCTCCACCATAACCATCTCCTCCTCCTCCACCCTTGCCTCCTCTCCTCCTCCGTCGCCGTCTCCTCTCATCCTCAAATGGTGGTATGGGCTCAGCCGGATCTGAAATGAGTGGAATTGGATGCGCGGTACGATACTGCATGTACTCCTCCATCACTCTTGCATCCACAATATCTGGCCTCATCTGCCATGCTCTTGCCTATAAGGTCTAGAATTTTGCCAGGGCTTGATCATAAGATAACACTAGTCCCCACTGAAACCTCTCCTACACTACCCATGCATACTCCCCTGAACCCCTCGACAAACCCTGCCTCCGTCAAAACTACCTCATAAGTCTCCCTGGAACCTGTCTCTCCACCGAGTAGGATGTACGCCGAATAAAAAAACATGTCACAAATACATATGGAGTGCCTCTCCATCATCCTCCCAGGGCTCGCACTCAAGGTATGTCCTCCATATGACTATATCTAAATCATCTAAAGCCTGCCACCAAAACTCCAACTTCCCCAGATGGGTCTAGCTCATCAATCCTCCATACATATACGCATAGGGATAATTTATCACCCTAAACCTCAAGCTGACTAGCTGTGTGATTGGCAGATGCTCCCAAGCCCAAACATGCAACAATGTGATCCCTACCACTAGTGATCTAGCCTCTCGGTACACTACCTCATGTAAGTCTTTGTAAAGGTGTGCTAGTACACATGGGCCCCATGCATAGTGGGTCCCCTCTATCGCCATCTTCTCTATCACTTGACCCCACCCAACCACCAAAACCATGTGACCGTCGATCGGGGCACAACAAACCCCCAACGATGCCTACTAGAACTGCGGGTAGAGTCTCATACAACATTGCTATCTCCTCCCACGCCACAGAGCCATCCTCAATGTATACATCATCTACAAAGATCCTCTCCATGGCTGCTATCCCTAAATGGAAATCATATGTAACTAGCTCCCCTCTGATCGGGATGTGCAAAATCCTCCATACGTCCTCCAGAGTCACCGTCATCTCTCCCATCACCAAGTGAAACATGCATGTCTCACCGTTCCATCGCTCCGCCAAGGCCATCAGTAGACCGCAATTCATCCAAATCATGGGTAGGTACATAATGTCATACAAACAAGTCGTACAGACACAATCTATCTCTGCCTCTGTCAGCTGTGCCTGCAGCCACCGTGTGGTAGGATGCCTCTCCCGCATCTGTAACACGGGAAGATCCTCCTACACATATTGACACACATATATCAGTTGTTTTGTTACAAAATTTCTTAAGTTTCAA
This sequence comes from Cryptomeria japonica, assembly GCF_030272615.1. NCBI lineage: Eukaryota > Viridiplantae > Streptophyta > Pinopsida > Cupressales > Cupressaceae > Cryptomeria > Cryptomeria japonica. The sequence goes on from NC_081406.1 coordinate 540,796,664, forward strand.
CCTATAATATCAATAGATACTTTGATCAAGTATCTTCGGGTCTCAACAGGTAATCGATAATGGCAAACCTAGACTACAACAGACATTTATCACAAATGACCTAGTCTCAATGGGGCTACTATGATCTATCAAAACAACTCATCAATCAATCAAACACAAGCATCAGGAGATATTTTCTCTAACATTGGGGAATTTTTACTACAATAGCGCTAAACTTGACAATAATGCTACAACTTATGCACAATAACGCTAAAAACAACAAACACACTAAGACAACTACACCATAGCGCTAATACTTGACCACAATGCTACAATATTTACTCAAACACACGAAATTTGCAAAAGCGCTAATACTATGACACAATTGAGCTAAACTTGACAATGGCACTAAAATTATTAGGCAATAGCCCCACTGCGACACAATAACACTATTTTAGGCGACAAAAGCGCTAAAACACACTATTGCCTTATGTGGGCTTTGACGCTTGAAAAAACATGAAAAAAATGTGTAAAAAGTAAAATTTAAAATTTACGTATCTCTGGTCTGTAGTTGTCTAGCCACTGGAATCGATGGATCCGCTCTAGCCGGTGATCTGCTATAGGCACAGGCATGATGACTGCTGCTCACTCCTTCACCAAAAGTCACTATCAACACTCCAAACTACCAGGGAGATAGGTGCAAATGAGCCTATTTTTACCCCTCCCCCCATATATACCCTCCAGCCCTAACACTAATTTACCCCACTCACCATCGTGGTCCTTGTGAACTTCCAATGCCTCTCTTTTCTCCATTTTACCCCCTTTTCCTCCCATTCTTTCACCATTATTTCTAATTTCTTCTATTCTACCTCGCCTCCACTTGTTCTTTTTTCGAGAGATCGCTCAATTTTTCAAAAAATATTTGCCTATCTCTCGAGGGGGCATACCACCCACTAAATTAACATTTATGGGGCATATTTCTTCACACCTATTTTTCTTTCTTTGAAATGACGTGATAAACCACACCATCTCAAAGAGGGGAAAATGTAGTCACATAAATTTGTCCACTTAATTAAATGAATATTTACTATTTAATTGATTATTTAACCATCAATAATCAGTTAATTAAATTAATATTTAATTAATTCATCCTCAACCTCGTCTCCTATTAATTAAATAAATTATCCAATTTATTTAAATTAATTCACTAAGCCACACTCTAAATCAATTAAATGAATAAAACACATTTAGTTAATTTAACCTCCTTTCCTCACTTAAATAAATAATAAAACATTTATTTAAATCCCTATACTACCCCCCCCACTTGCATTCTCCTACAAATGCAAGTTGCACCTATTTTGTTGAAATAAAGTAATTTTATTTTAATTAAAATCCTATTTTCCCTCACCTACCAAACCCACTTGCATCCTAAACCCATTCTAGATTCTTCTAAACCATTCCTAATTAGCCTAAACCCATCCCCTAATTATTGTCACATTCCTAAGCAACTTGAAGTCACTTCTCAAAGCCTCCAAAGTCTTTGAAAAGCGTTAAATGCTTTATGTCTCCAACAAGTTAACTCCTAAAGTCTTCCAAACCATTAATGGTTCTTACATCACCATTTATGGCTCTTACATAACCATTCATGGTTAAAATCAACTCACCCACATGGTTAGAGACTTTCCCTCTAACTCAACCCCCATTTAACTCATGGGTCTCTTCAAGCATTCATTGCTTTGACCATGGTTATCCCCACTAACTCTTGCACAAGAGTTTGTCCATTGGATAAAGGCATTATTCATTGGATAAAAGCTTTATTCATTCAACTCAAGCCTAACCTTACCTCCTAAGGTAACCTTCATGTCATCTCAAGCATTTAATTCTTCTTCCCTCTCCTCTCAAGCCATCTCATGATGACATTTGTTATCTTGGGATTGGGTTGAAAGCCCTCACATGGATCATAAACCCATCAATCCTGACCCTTGTTGAGATTACTCAATCTCAACCATCCATTTCTCCATTTTTCCTATAAATAGAGCCCATTCCTTCTTAATCCAGATCTAGAAATCTTGTATTCATCTAACCTATAGTAAAATTGAGAGAGCTTTTAGGAGAAAAATCATATCTAGTTTGTTATTTTGGCTAAAATCAATATCGATTAATTAGGTATTTTCTCACATCTAGTTTGTTTGCATTTGCATAGTCTTTTATCTTCATTATTCATAAATCTTGAATCTCCATAAGACATCCATAGTTGTGCAAAAAGTTGAGGGCTACACTCATGTGGAACTTGGAGACGAGAGGAACAAGGGAGGAGCAACTATGAGCATTTTGGAGAGAATTTGGGAGGGTTTAGTGTCTTTCCTCCATTTTTGTGTGTTTTCTATAATATGTTTGATATCTCTTTTGATATGCATGCTTAGGATTGTAGTTTCTTTCATCTTTCATTTTTTATTGATACTAACTAACACCAATGTTTGACTTGTGTTCCTAACATTCCTTTTTGCAGTGCATCATTTGGTGAACTCGACATGAATCGAAGCTACGATAGACATCTCAAACTCTTTTTGCATATCATCAGCAAACTTCTTTCTCAAATCATCATCTCCTCCAAAAATAATGTCATCAACAAAAAATTCAACAATAAAAATGTTATCATTATCAATCTTGAAGTATAAATTACTATCAACAACACCTTTATAGAATCCCAACTTCATCAAATACCTATCCAATCTGGCATACCAAGCTCTAAGGGCTTGTTTAAGTCCATACAATGCTTTCTTCAATATGCATACCATGTCTCCTTCATTTGTCAATGAAAATCCATCTGGTTGTTCAATGTAGACTTCTTCTTCAATCTCACCATTCAAAAAGAGTGACTTCACATCCATCTGATATACCTTGAAATTCTTATAAGTAGCACAGGCAAGAAATATTCTAACAACTTCAATTCTAGATATAAGAGCAAGGGCCTCCTCAAAATCAATTCCTTCCATATATGAATATCCTTTACATACCAGTCTTGCTTTGTTTCTAACAACTTCTCTATCTTCATTCAGTTTATTCATGAACACCCATTTGTACCAATTACATTCTCATCTTTAGGTCTTGGAACAAGTTCCCATGTATTGTTCTTCTCAATATGATTTAACTCTTCTTCCATAGCTTTTACCCAATTTTCATCTTTACAAGTTTTAACAACATCTTTAGGCTCAATCTTGGAAATGAAACATGTCTCTTTAGTAGCAATTCTTCTCCTAGTCATCACACCTTTATTTTTATTACTAATAATTTGATTCTCTGAATGATTTAATCTTACATTCCTGGGAGTCTTCTGATTGTTTTGACTTTCAGTCTCTTGAACTTCTTCATCACCAACATCTGGATTTACTGACTCTTCCGGATCACTCTGTTTTATGCTTCGAGTCTGCATTTTCTTTGAAATAACATCTGGATCATCAGATTCATATCCACATGCTCTAATTTGTTTCTCATGGCTTTCATCAACCTTCACATTTAAACTTTCCACTATTTTTCTTAGTATTTTGTTGTAACACCGGTAGGTCTTGCTCTTAGTAGAATATCCCAAAAAATATTCCTTCATCACATCTTGCATCAAATTTTCATATATCCTCATCTCTTTTGATATAACATTTACTTCCAAAGATTTTGAAATATTTGACTATAGGAACATGACCAAACCATAACTCATAAGGGGTCTTACCGATATCACCTTTTATATGCACCCGGTTGAATGTGTACACAATAGTGCTAACAACTTCTCTCCAATAGATATGCAAAATATTTCCTTCAATCATCATAATCCTAGCAACATCCAAAATAGTTTTGTTCTTCCTTCCAACAACTCCATTCTGCTGAGGGGTTCACAAAGTAGATAACTCTCTCTTAATTCCTTGCTCTTCACAAAAGGAATTAAACTCAATGGAAGTGAATTATCCTCCTCTATAAAATCTTAGACACTTCAACTTCAATTCCATCTTTGTCTCCACCATAGCTTTGAATATTTTCAATTTCTCTAGTGCTTTAGATTTCTCCCTTAGAAAAGTGACCCAAATCATTCCAAAATAGTCATCAATCAACAACATAAAGTATCTGTCACCCTGCAAGCTTCTCACCCTTGAAGGACCACATAAATCAGTATGCACAAGATCTAATATCCCATTAGATGTTTACTTTTTTCTCTTGAATTAAATTCTTGTTTGCTTTCCCAATTGACATTCTTTACACACCGGATTAGTAGGCTTGACTATTTTAGGCAGATCTCTAACAGGTTGGATAGAACTTATCTTAACCATGTAGTCAAAATTAACATGACACATCCTCTTATGCCACAACCAACTTACATCAATCTAAGCAATCAAAGAAATTTTCTCACCAACATTTAGATGAAAGATATTACCTTTAGTTTTAGTTCTTGGTGCAATTTCTATATTGGAGCTATTTGAGATTTTACATTTCCCATTTTTAAATTGTAAATAATATCCCTTATCAACCATCTATCCAACACTCAAAATATTATGCTTCAAACCCTCAACATATAAAACATCATCAATATTATGCTTACCATCAAGAGAAATAGAACCTCTACCACAGATTACACAAGCTTTGTTGTCTCCAAATCTTACTATACCACCATCATACTTCTCTATATTCACAAATTTACCTTTATCACCTGTCATTTGATGTAAACAACCACTGCCAATCACCCATTCATCTTTCTCTTCAATATTAGTAGCTAATGCTTTTTCTTCAACATTGCAACTTGTAGAATCAACAGGTACCAGATCATCTTCCTTGATAAGAATGAATACCCATCCATCTTTTGAATTCTCTTTCTCAGACTCATCATCTGTCACACCTTCATCAACAACATAATAACACTTCTTCTGATTTCTATACTTGCGATTAGGCTTTTGTAAGGCTTATCATACTTTGACACTCTTTGCGGACACCTGGAAGCAAAATGTCCTATCTTATTGCATGAAAAAAAATTCAAAGGCAACTTCACTTCATACTTAATGGCTCCCTTAGGGAGTCTTCTAGCAATAAGTGTTTCAAGCTCTTGGAATTCTCTTTCCTATTCTTCCATCTCTCTCATTTCCCTTTCATATCTAGAAACCCTAATTGAACTCTCTCTCGAATCATACTTTTTCTTCTCGGATATAGTAGCTTTAAATGCAGTTTTAGTTTTGGCATGTGATTCTCCAAGTTCACTTAATTCAAAAGCAACAAGCTTACCAACCAACATGTCTATTGTCATAGTTGTCATAGTCTAGATCTCATCAATAGCAACAACTTTGTGTTTGTAAGCAGGAGGCAAGGATCTCAATACTTTAGCTACAATCTCATCTTCTTCAATGAATCCACCAATACATCTGATGTTAAGTACAAGATCATTCACTTTAGCCATTAAGGGTGAAATATTTTCATCTTCTCCCATTCTCAAAAATTCATACTTTCCTTTCAAGCTTTGCAATTTAGCAACTTTCATATGTTTGTCTCCTTCATACAAGGTTTATAACTTCTCCCAAATCTCTTGAGCAGTCTGCAATCCTATCACATTAGTAATCTCTGAATCAGTGAGGGTACTCAGTAATGTTTGTTTGGCTCTTATGCTATGTTCAACATCCTTGATCTCATTCACAGTAACATGACCATTCTAAGAAACATTGTAGACATTCTTTGTGATCGTCCAATAATATTCTCCAAGACATTTCAAGTGATACTCCATCCGATTCTTCCATATGGTGTAATTAGTTACATAAAATCTTAGACTCTCCTTCTTCAAAACAACACTTGCCATCCTGGATATCCTCAAGTGGTCAAGGTTATTCCTAAGTATCTAGCTCTGATACCAATTATTGGCAACAACAATGAAGGAAAACTGAGAGGGGGAGTGGGGGTGAATCAGTTTTCACCAAACTTAAAAAAATTAACCACAACTGTAGATCTAATCATTAACAACAAGAACAAAGATAAACACCACAACAAAAATACATATAACACATAGATTTTGACGTGGAAAACCTAGTTAAGATAAAAGCCATGGTGGGAACCTACCCACAATATGATGATACTTTGTAGTAGTATATGTAAATATTATAATGGAGAATGCAAATGCATTCAGGCACACTACCTAGAGCTCACTGTCCAAATACAAGAGAGAGATACAACCCTCGAGAAAAAAATGAAGGCTCACTTCCTTATAAAGATCGAACACGAATCTAGATTACATGAACTGAAAGAATAGCATCTTCAAATGCCTGATCACAGTTCCAGTTAAGCACACTGTCTTCTCTGCAACTCTCTTCTTCACTTTATCACTCTTCCAAAAGATCAAATGCTTGTTCACACATACAACACCCTCTAAGAACACATACACACATCTTACATGATTATTACTCTTATTTATACAAATCATCAACCTTAATTTCAAGGTCGGCTCAACTCATAAGACCCAATTTACAAAGTTACATCACACACTACATAAATCAATATGTAGACCAATACAATGTGAGCAAGGACATAGCATGGACCTAAATCAAAACCTCAAACATGCAACACCACTAAATATCTCATTAAGATCATCCACAACATGCAAGAATCATCGGGTCACTCAGAAGGTCGTATAACACAAAGAACACTACCAGACCAATAAAATATTCAATAACGGACATAAAAATCAATGCGGACTAGAAACACAGATAGAACATAATAAAAAAAAATCAACAAGCAATATGAATTCCACCACAACAACTCGGATTACTAGAATCATCATCGTCTCCCTTTTGGAGCTCAAGAACACCAACATTGCTAAATGGCAAATTGAAAGATACGTTTGTGAAGTTTCAAATCATGAACCACTCGGTCTGAGGACATACATGAACATCCCAAACACTCTCCAAACTCTACTCAATATAATTAATCAATTCCGGAGCAATACAAACCATAAATCATAACTTTGTAATACAAAACCAACATAAAAACCAGTCATCACACCGGACCTCATAACTTGATCAAATCACCTTCTGGAGCACTTAAACTCATGTTGAATCAACTGAAGGTCCTAATCTCTAAATCCTTAAATCCACATCATCATATCTATAATATACCAACCAAACCAACTCTTTGCAACACAGAAGCATAAGAACACATGAATATTTTGACATCAATGACAACAACATATTCCAACAACTCTAATATCCAACATACTTATCCAATCTCGCATACCAAACCCTAGGATCTTTCTTGAGACCATATAATTCCTTTTTCAATCTACATGACATGTCTGGATATTTTGTCAACTGAAAACCATCAGGAGACCTTATATGAAATTCTTCTAGTTCCCCATTCAAAAAAGCTAACTTGACATCCACCTAATACAACTTAAAATATTTATGAGCAACAAAAACTAAAAACATTCTAATTGCTTCCACTCAAGCCACCAAAGAAAAATATCCTCAAACTCAATGCCTTCAACTTGAGAGTATCCCTTACATAGAAATCTTTCCTTTTTTCTTGTTACTTCTCCTACTTCATTCAACTTATTCGAAAATACCTATTTAGGTCCAATAGCATTCTTATTTGTAGGTTTGGAACAAGTTCCCATGTCTAATTTTTCTCAATTTGGTCAAGTTATTCTTTCATGGCCTTTACCCATGCTTCATCCTTGCTTGCATCACAAAAGGTCTTTGGCTCAACTTTTGACATAAGAAAAGTATTCATTTGTTCACTTGCCTTAGCAAGTCTTCTTTTGGTCTGCACACCTTCATTCTTATCACCAATGATATGTTCTTCAGAGTGATCCCTTTGAACCTACTTTGTTGGAGTTTTAGGAGTCTGGTCATACTTTTTCCTTAATTTCCTTTTCTTCCTTTTCCTCCTGTACAATGCAAGGAACACTTCATATTTCGTAATCTACAAGCTATTGAATGGTGTGGTCCCATTCTTCATCCGCTTTGACTTTATCACTTTCAACTATTTTCCTGAGCATTTTGTTGTAGCATCTACAAGCCTTGCTTATTTTTTAATATCCCAGGAAGAATATTTCATTAGATCTTCAGTCAAACTTTCCAAGATCCTCTTCATCTCTTCTGATATAGCATTTGCTCCCAAAGATTGTGAAGTACTTGAGTGTGGTGATCCTTCCATACCACAAACAACATGGGTTATTTGAATAGCCCTTTCTAACTTGCACTCTGTTAAGAATGTAAACAACAGTATGCACAACCTCTCTCCAGTAATCATTTGGTAAGTTAACATCCTTTAATATTGTTCTAGCCATTTATTAAACTGTTCTATTCTTTCTTTTCACTATCCCATTTGTTGAGGTGTCCTAGGGACAGACAAATGTCTTATAATACCATTATCCTCATAATAACTATTAAAATAATTTGATGTGAATTCACCTCCTCCATCAAACCTCAAATATTCTATCTTCATTACCATTTCATTCTCAACTATAAAGATCTTAAATTTATATAATGCTTTAGATTTTTTTCTTAGGAAAGTAACCCATGTCATTCTCAAGTAATAATCAACAAGTAACATAAAGTACCTTTCACCATGTAGTCCTCTTGTTTTGGTAGGTTTGTATAGATTAGTGTGTATTAGCTCCAATGATTTTGAAGAAGAAAATTATTGTCTCTTGAATATTTTCTTTGTCTACTTCCCCATCTGACACTCTTTGCATACAACATTAGTAGGCTTGACAGTCTTGGGATTATCTCGTATGACATTTTTAGTGTTGATCTTTACAATTTTATCAAAGTTGATGTGTCACATACTTTTATGCCACAACCAACATTCACTACTCTGAGCAATTAGACAGTTTCCTCCTTGAGCTTCTTTTAGATGATAGATGTTTCCATCAATCCTTGTTCCTTCTGCAATTAATCCTTGTTGCACATCTAATTGACACTAAGAAGATTATGTCTTAAACCCTTGATATAGATAATTTCCTCTATATTTCCCTTTCCATCAATACTTATGGTTCCCCTACCACAAATGTGAGCAACCTCTTCACCATCATACTTGAATAATCCACCATTCCATTTCTCAAGATTGATAAAATTTCTTGTGTCTCCGGTCATGCGATTAGAGAAACTACTATTAATAACTCAAGCATTATGTTCTTCTTTTGAATGAAGAGAAGTCGACACAATCAAGGATCTCTCAATGTTCTTACTATCAGTTAGGCTACTAGATTTTTCTCTCTTGCTAGCATCATCATTCTTTACAACCATAATTTTTTTTTATCATTTGAGTCATCACAATATTCTTCTTTAGATGAGTAACTAATTTCTTTGGAATACTAACTTATTTTAGATCTATCCCACTTGCTTTCATAATGTAGAACACAAAATATCACTGAGAGGGGGGGCGAATCAGTGATTAAAAATACTTTTAAACAATGTGTGCAACTGGTAGGATAATGAAAACAATAACAAGCAACCACACACAAGAGCACATCACATAACACCAGATATATGAGGAAAACCCAATGTGGGAAAAACCTCGATGAGAAAAGCTACTTGAGATCTACTGCTCCAATCCAGCCTCACAGTGAAATAACAATTTTATAATTTTTAGGGAACCAACCCAAGGAGCACCAACCCCTAGCAATTTATGGGAACCTAACCAAAGGAGCACCAACCCCTGCACCGAGCACCCACTCAGTGAAATACAATGAGATATAAAATGAATACAAAGATAAACACTTGGTTACAATAGAGTTTTGTAACACCTGGAAACTAATCACTCTATCGGTTAAACTCTTATTTGTCACACTTCTTCTTTTCTACTGGTCTTCTGTTCTTCCTTTCTGAACCCTCTACAACTCGGTTTCAACCTTGCTGGATCTTCTTTGAAACTCACTTTTCTCTTCTTCACTCTTTGTTACTCTCTTACTGGTTCAGACACTACTGGTTTAACAAACTATTATACTTTGTAACAGTTTACCAGTTACGTTAACCCTTGCCGATTAAGCCTACCTTACTGATTCTTCTCTAACACTCAGTCGTTTCAATATTTTCTATCTCACTCAGACTGATCAACTCTTGCCTCGCAGAGATTCACTGTATCATAAATCTCTCATCAAGTGTCATCTCTCTCAACCTCTTTAAGCTTTCGATATGCATATTTATATATATCCTTTCCTACCCAAAATAAAAAACTCAAACTTCATGTGCTTAGGGTTTTCTTCACCAACCTCGATCCATATCGAATCGAATCTCGTCTTTCCTGAATCAACAACCTGCAATAGTACATCAAAAGGCTTTGTCATCTTTTATTATTCCTATGAATGTTTACTATATTTAGCAAACTGGACTGTGTTCATCAGTATTGATTTTGTCGATCACAATAAATGACCTAGCAGTTTAATTCTCTAGATCAACTAGACTATCAAATATCCTGCTTCGATCATGATGTGAAAGAATAAAATCTCTGCCCTTTGATCTTTCTTTAAGATGCAATCCTCTGCAACTGATCTGTGTTTTTTGCAGTCGACATTAATACAGACTTAGTCGGCAACTACCTCACTGATGCACCATTTACGCACCCAATGCACGTTTGCCACCTGGAGTCCACATGACAGCTCTGTCAGCATCTAGCTCACCTGATAGTGTCGGTTCAACTTTGGTCACCGATTGAACATACCACCGATATACACTAACCGGTTAACCTTCATATCGTGCACTTCACTATTCTGTCGGTTAGGTCATGTTATATCAGATTGCACTTACTGGGTTTACTTTCTTATTGGTTGATAGCCTTATCAGTTGACATCCCATACCGATTGAATTCAACATGCCAACAATCTCTAATGTCGGTAACGATATCTTGCATACTGGTTGACATACTTATTGGTAGACATCAATGACAATACAATGCCAATAGCTAATCTCCTTTCCTAATGTTATCTTCTTTGAATATACACCTAGATGCATAGTGACCAATTCTTCCACAACTAAAGCATTTGAAGAGTAACTTACATTTATACTTGCTAGTGCTTTTCTTCAATCTTCTTACAAAGTTTACTTCTTCATCATCCAAATCAACATTATCTTCCATTTTATTAATAGCTTTGAATGCAACTTCCTTCTTGGAATTTTACAACTCAACTTCTCTCATCTAAACTACAATAAGTGCTCCATAGAGTTTATTGATTGCATAAGTGTCCAAATCCTTACTTTCTTCAATATTAAAAACCTTAGGACAAATGATTTAGGTAGGGTTTTGAGTACCTTATTTACTACCACATCTTCCTCCAATTTGCTACAACTCCTTTGATCCACCTAACCATTTCACTTACCCAATGCATGCAACTATCAATATTCTCATCTTCAAACATTTAGATTGTCAAACTTGCTTTTGAGATTTTGAAAATTTACTTGCTTTATCTTCTTGTCTCCTTCGTTTATGCTACTTAGCTTCTCCTCGACATCTTTGGCATATTTGCAGTTCATCACCTTCAATATTTATGTATTAGAGAATCCACTTATGATTTAATTCCTTTCCTTTACATTGTTCTCATGCATTATGATTTCATCCAGAACAACAGGTGGTGTAGAGAGGGGAGTATAAGCATCCACAACAAAGTTTCAAACTCTAAATGGCATAGAGTTCAAATGTGAGTCCATTTGCATCTTCCAAAAGGATTAATTTGTTCCATAAAACTTGGTAATCTTGTAGGATCCATCTTGTACCATCCCAAATCTACCTCAAGTGGCTAATCTTCTTTTAGAGGAACTCAACTTTGATACCAATTGTTGAGCACACCTTAGGACTGAGAGGGGGGGTGAATTAGTTAGGACCTAATACTTAAAATTACTTAATCCATAAAATATTTAACCTTATTCTTATCAGCAATAATGAAAGATATAACAGTAAAACACCATGCACAAGAGAACACAAGATTTATGTAGAAAATCCAATCAGGGAAAAACCACAATGAGAGTCAACTTACAATATATGAAATGATTACATTATAGTTTTAGGGTCACTAGCAAGGAAGCACATTGCTCCCTGAGGGATTTGTAGGTTATAGTACACAACCCTAGGGCAAGATACAAAATTGTAATTTGTAGGACTTAGATACAATGATTATATGAATCAACAACAAGTAGGCCTTCAACAATACAACTTTCGACAATCTCTAAACATGAAGTTTTTCTTGAATATTTGTCTTAAGCAACCATCACTAACTTATTCACATCTAACCTGTGCAATTGATATAATCATGGAGGCATAAAACACACATTTATTTACTTACACTTACATCTACTCACATACCATCAACATCAATTTGATCTTCTATATACCATCTTCTTCATTGCAAACATTAATTAGGTCAACCATGACAAAGGACAAGTATAGGTCCTATCAAACTGGCCACCAAAACATAATTATGGAAAAAGAAGTACAATCCAATAGATGGAGGGGACTTAAAACATCTTAACATTTCTTTCTAAGTAAGTAGGAACAATTTACACATTATCAATCTTCCTCCAAAGGTCAATAATAAGGTAATGCGTAGAAACACCAACCAACATGCCACATGTTGACCCCAAAACATATCTTCCAAATGAAGAATCCCAATGCAGTTCATCACATGCCAAGGTAGGGCCCAAAATCAACACAACATAAAATTATAAGCAAGTGGAGACATCCAAGGATTCACTGCATGCTAAGGAACAACACTAGTTGACCAAACCAAAGCAGTTACCCTGAAACATAGATTCCAATCACCATGCAACATCAAAAAAACCTTCTAGCAATATGTAGAGCATACTAGGATATTTCATGAACATCCAACAATACTCTCAAATCATTCCTTCACTTCTTCATATCAAATTCATACTGGCACAACAATTCTAGTACTAAACACTTTATTTCAGAGAGCCAGTCAAACATAGAACACAACATCATTACTTACAAACCATGACACTATATGATAATTGAACTGAGACACAACATAGATGTTGTAAAAATGTCCTCCAAACCACAACACCAGAAATACCAATGTGGATAAATGTGGAGCATTTCTCATAACACTTTTAATAGAGAACCAAATTATCAGCTAATAACAATTACTAACCAAACTGGCTGCAACACCAAGGACCTAAAAAGATAGGAGTTAAATATCCATAGAGAATAAAAATTATATCCAAGTCCACAAGACCATATGCACTTGTAGAGGAATGCATAAAATTCTTCCAAGCACACATACTTCTTATATCGACTCTCTCTATTAGGCTTCCAATAACCAAACTATTCCAAAAATGATACCTTCTCATTCAGTACAACATCTTCATTACCTTTTCATGCATCTAATCCTCATTTTAACACATCATCATGTCCATCATCATTAACAACAATATTAATACAACCAACACATTGTAGACATTAGACACTGAGGAGTTAGACATCTACAAACCATCTGCAACCAATATCCATCTATTTCTCTCAATAACCTCTTCATACCAGTTATACAAAAAAAAATTATGACAAACAATAGTCAATGTAATCTCATTATCTCATCCTCAATGATATACTCATACATAAATATACTCATGTCAGCCACACCATTACTGCAAACAAATACTTTCTCAACCACTGTAGCAATGTTTTATTCAACCAATTATCATATCATCAATTACCACAATAATCAAGGAAAACATACATTTTTCAGATATTACCAGGTTGATATCAATGGCAACACATATTTCTGATGCATTATTTCCCAATGCCTTCTTGAGGTGATATACATGGAATTAGAGAGGCCTTCTAGAGTTATAAAAAATACTATTTTTTGATAACTCTAGTTGATAAGCCACTTCTTTAATCCTCTTGGAGATCCTAAATGGGCCATAAAACCATGGATTCAACTTCTTTAATCCACTCTTTTTGAGAGTTGTCTGACTATAGGACTACAACCTCAGGTAGATCATGTCACCAAACTCTAAAGGTCACTCAAGTGATGCTAATCTAGATATTGCTTTCGTTGATTTTGGGCCAGTTGTAAAGTTTCCTTCAAGGATCATGCGGTATCTTGACTCTTCTATAACAAATAATTTTTATTAGGCACCCTATTGTTTCCAATCAACAAATATAAGAAGATAGGAGTCTCATAACCATATAAACCCTTAAATGGTGGCATTATAATTGGCATGTAGTATGTGAAGTTATAACAATACTCACTAAGATGAATTTATCTTACCATGCTTTCTACTATCCTAAAATGCAATTCTTTAAATACCCTTCCACCCACTTGTTAACAATTTCAATTTCTCCATCTATTTTTGAATGATAATTGGTGCTAGGAGTGAGCTTAGACACACTCAACCTAAAAATTTCCTACCAAAACAAGCTTAAAAACTTTTTATCCCTATCACTTACTATGTTCTTGGGTAACCTATGTAGTTTTAAAATCTCTCTAAAGAACAAATCAGCCACCTGATTTGTTGTATATACTATTGAAATAGAAAATAAATAAGCAAATTCGGTTAACTAGTCCACCATAAATGTAAATGCAATCCTTCCCTTGTGCCTTGGGCAACCCTTGATAAATTTAATTGAAATAATTTCCCATTTTTTTGGGGAATGGGCAGGGCTACAATAGGCTAGTAGGATGTGTATGCTCAGATTTGTTTTGTTGACATATGTGGAACTTTTGAACATACTTAAGGAATCCATTCTAAAGTGCCCTGTTTGTAAATATTTCACATATTTTCCTATATGTCTTAAAAATTATTGGGTGAGAAGCCATGGAAGCATCATGAAAAGACCTTATAATTATCATCTTAAATTGGGAAGTGTATACTAGAAATATTTTACCTTTATAAATGATGACCTCATTATGAACTCTATACCTGTCATCCTGTGTAGTACCCTTAAAAATGCTAGTATTCCAAGAGTCCTTAGCATAATTTTTTAATAATTTTCTCTCTCAAATATGTTGTAATCTCAACCAAAGAACATATATATGGTGTCTTAGAAAGGGAATCAACCCTTATGTTCCTCTTACCCCTGATATAGACAATGCCAAAATCATAAGCTTGGATTTTTCTTACCCATATTTGTTGCCTATCATTCAAGTCTTGTTGATTTAGGAAATACTTTACGCTATTATGATTGATTTTGATACTAAACTTACCTCCCACAAGATAAGGTTTGAACTTGGCCAATGCATGCATGATGACCAACATCTCCTTGTCATATGTATAATAACTCCTATTTGTACCTCTTAAATTCTTGCTCTCAAAAGCTATGGGATTCTTATTCCACATTAAAATTGTACCCGTTCCCTCTCTTGAAGCATCACAATCAAGCTCAAAAGGCTTGAAAAAATAAAGAATGACCAAACTGGGCATAAAATGGTTTATTTGAAATGATAAAAATATTGTTACATCATAGTAGAGCAAACAAAGCCCCCTTTTTGGTCAAATCAATAAGTGAGGCAAACTTCTATGATAATCCCTTCACAAATCTCTTGTAGAACCCACATAAACTAAAGAAACTGATAATCTATGAAATAGTTGTAGGCAAAGGCCAATCAAGAATTACTCTATTTTTTTTTTGAGTCCATACTTGCACTCTTAGAGTTGATTATGTGACCAAGACAAAGTAACTCTATCAAACCAAACTCACATTTGGACTCCCTAGAAAATAATGACTCTCCTTAAAAAATTCTTAGCATTTCTTCCAAGTGCCTCCGATGCGCTTCACATGTATTGATAACTATAAATATATCATAAAAAAATATGAAAACAAACTTACGTATCTAATTATTGAGAACCTTATTTATGCAGTACTAGAAGGTAGCTATTGCATTTGTTAAACCAAAAGGCATAACCAAGAACTCATAATTCCCAAAGTGACAATGAAAATTAATCTTCTATACATCCCCCTCTCTAACTCTAATCTAATGATAGCCCAATCTTAGATCAATTTTGGAGTAGCAATCAACATGAAGCTCATCTATAAACTCATCAATCTGTAGGAATGGATACCTATTCTTGATGGTTTTCTTATTAATAGAATTTCAATCGATGCATATTCTCAATTTTCCATCCTTATTATTAATTAATACCACTAAAGATGCAAAAGGACTCTTATTAGGCCCAACGTTTCCCATATCCAACAACTCCTTGATGACCTTCTCTATCTCATCCTTATTTATTTTGGAATGCTTGTATGGTGTATTGATAACTAGTTTCACACCCTCCTCAATCTCTATGATATTCTCAATCCCACAATCTAGAGGCCTCTTAAGAGGTATGCTACTAAATACTCTATTATGCTTAGAAAACAATATCAAAATGGTAACTCATCTTCCATTTCTCCATATCTATAGGCATAATAACACATTCTGCTACACACTCTACTTGATCATGTTTTATAAGTCTCTTCATCCTCTTAAATGAGACTACCCATGGTCCACCATTAGATATGCTTCTAAGTAAAAATTTATTATCCCCTGATTCAAATTTCATCTCCATGGTTTGAAGGTTTGTATCAAATTATCTAATAGATAGAATCCACTCCATACTAAGAAACACATATGTATCTCCTAAGATCATCACATAGAAGTCATCTTTGAGTTCATGATCACCCAATTGAATGCATAAGTTTGAAATCTTTCAGGTGCATGTGAGGGTAAATCCATCTTCCACCATCACTTTAAATTTATCACAATCCTCTATTTTGAGTCCTCTCTTAGTCACCACTCCCTCATCAATGAAACCATGTATCAATTGTATCAATGAATGTGACTATTTGTCGTCCACATAAAACTCCTCTTACTCTAAAAACCCAGTTTTATGGAAGCTAGATTATTGGGCAAATATGCCCCCACTTCTTGTTCCTTTTCAAACTCTTCTATGGAGCTATCCTCTTCACTTTCCTCTGAATCATCTTATTGGTCTAATTTTTTTGAGGTTGATTCATCAGTTGTAAAGTACTCAATCTTATTTTCCTTAGCCTTAACTACACACTTGTGAGATGTCTCCTAAGGTTCTCTACACTAGAAACACAATTTTTTCTTTTTAACATCATTAAGCTACTCTTTATCCAATCTTGTAGACACATTCTGATTCTGATTTGATTCTTTATGTAAGTGTCTTCAATCTTGTAGACTCAATACTGGGAGATATAGTGGACAAGAGGTCTTACTACCTCATCATGAGATAATGAGGAGTATATTACCACCTAATTTATGCATAAAAGCTCATAATTTATCTATAAAGAAACCGATAAACAATATCATCTTCTATATTGCTTTCCTAATTCCCAAGTCTAAATCCCTTTTTCTAGAATCCAACAAAAAGGATAGTAACCAAGTTAATAAATGTTTTCATATATAATAATATATTTATAAATAATTGATAATAATAATTTAAATTTGTATAAATGCATCATATAAATCACATTCAAATTTCACAATTATTAAATCAACCATATTTTAAATTTTAACCAATCAAAAAGACATGTTACTTGAATATCTACCTTTACCGAAGAAGATTTTAAGTAATACAAAATTTTATGATGTTGCACAAATAAAACATTAATACTTGATGCAATTGTTAAGATAATTCACCACCTCTCTACAACTAGACCCCATCATACCCATAAGGATAAACGTGCTTTGAGTACATGGCTAAATGATTACCTCTTCTACATGAACACTCAAAACAAGGTCAAGTACACACAATTGATGAGCCCAATGATGTCTCATATAATCAATTATCTAATGATTGATTTATACAAATTTTTTACTGTTGGCATTTTGATGATGTTGTGATTGTCATTGATGGACACACACTTGTTTTATGATCACTTCCCTATGTATGAGTTATGCTCAACCGGTAATTGTTCCAACCGGTATTATGTCTTTAGACTATCAGTATTTTGCAGAAGGTGTTTATCGGTCACAAAGCAGTATGAAGACCTCAAGCGGTTAGAGGATCCCAAAGCGGTACGAAGGAACAAAGCGGTTGTTAACATTTTTTTTCAGTCTTCAATTTGACAAACTGGTAATTGGTAAAATGTATGAACCAGTAATCGGTAATGAACCAGTATTACTCTGTGATGAGTTACCAACCGGTATTTCTGTGATGAATTATCATCCACCGACACTTTGGCGGTGATTTTGTGTCATGTTACCAAATGTGTCTAGATGCACTAAACCTAGGAACTTGCAATATAATCCTATTGGACTGACATGAAATCGGATTCCTTTATAAGGACATCATGTCTAGGGTTTTAGTAGATGATAGGGTTTTAGCAGTGCATGAGGTTTTTGTATGTGCGATCATAGAAGAGAAGATTAGGTTTGTGTGAAGAAATAGAGTGTAGAGATACTAAAGACTGAAGTAATGCTAAATGTGCATTAACAATGAGCTATCAAGGATCTAACCAAGCATACTGTGCTAGTATCTAGATCACTCACTTGTTGATTACTCACATCTTCGACAAGTTTGAAACCCTTAACCGGGTAGGCCTGGCAAAGCCTTTGTAAATCCTCTAACAAGGTGGTTCACAACTGTGGATTTGAAATCCTCTCACAAGGTAGTCTTTAATAGGACTTATCTCCTAACAGAGAATTGGATTCCTAACAGGATCTATTTTGGTGAAGAACATTGTATGACCTTAACCGGTTTGGTTACTATTCTGCAGATAGTTACTTGTGAGCTTCAGGTCACCATGGTTTTTCCCATTTGGGTTTCCACGTCAAAATCTCTTGTGTTATGGTGATTGTGCTCGTGTGGGTGAATGCTTTATTGGCTGTTTGGTTTGCATTTGTCTTAACCAGTTTGTTAGTAAATTTGTTATACTGGTTAATTGCTAAACTTTTTAAGAGTTTAAGCTCACTAATTTTTGGTATACTAATTCACTCCCCTCTTAGTATTCATCAATTGGTATCAGAGCCAACCTTTCTATAAGTTTAACCACTTGGAAGGAGATATGGGGGAATACACTATGAGGGATCTTACTCATCGTCTCACTCAGACTGAGAAAGCCTTTGATGAACTTAAAGTCAAATATAAAGCCTCTCCAACAAAGAGAAGAGAGCATGCTGAGAAATAGATGGAGCTTACTAAAAATAGTTCTTCTGATGAAGCAAACATGGAAGCCCTAGTTGAAGAAGTTGAAAAACTGAATGGATCTAATGCTAACTTGAGAAGGGAAGTTGGAGGACTGATTATCAGAATGTGTCAAGAGCTTGAGAACCAGAGGAAAGCTGAAAACCTGGTAAAAGACAAAGATCATGAGATCTCCAAACTGAAGCAAGAAATCAATGCTCTTACCGCTCATCTCCAAGTGAGTAAAGTGGAAAAAGAAGAAATGCAAGGTGAACTAAACATGGCTATTTCTGAGAATGCAACCTTGAAGGAATCCAATGATGCTATTTCCAAGGAACTCATTGAGTCAAAGGAAATACTTGCCAAATTCAATAAGAGCATTGTTAAGCTAGAACAAAAGCTTGAATCAGCAAAACCGGTAAAGAATACCACTAGACTTGGTTTTTCTGGTTATGAGGAAGGTGAGACCTCTAGAACAAAAGATGGAGCATCAAAGAAGCAACCGACACCAAAGGATAAAGGTAAGAAAAAGTTTAAACCTATTTTCTTTAATTGTCTCAAGGAAGGACATACTGCTAATGTGTGTAGAAATAAGGCCTACAATAATTTTCTTTATTTTCTAGACAATAAGCCTAGATCCAATAGATTCAATGGTAACTGTTATGCATGCAACAAGTTTGGGCATAGATCATTTGAATGCAGGTTTGTTATACACAATACCGGGAGATATCCTCAAAGGACTCAAGGAGTTTTTCCTGAATCCTCTGTGAACCGGAATCCAAACTGGTATAATGCCTATGACCATCAATCAGGTGGTGGTAGCTATCAAGCGACAACTAGTTGGACAAAAACCTGTTTGATTTGCCATGGTAGTGGTCACACTACTACAACATGCAAGAGGAAGAATGGTAGAATGAACAATGGACCATGCAGAACACCTGGAATGGTATGCTATCATTGCAACAAACTAGGACACCCTGCCAGAACCTGTAGAATGAGAAAGAACCTATTAGATGACATACCGGTCACTCCAAAGGGAAGATTGATGTAGAAACTCTTCAAGAAGGAATGAATAAAACATGGAAAAAGAAACTTGAAGAAGTGTCACAAGATGAACCGGTTTCTACACCTAGTGTGGAAGTCGCTGAACTGGCAAACTGAGCTTTAGAAAAGCTTAGGGGGAACAAATCGGTAAAATGTTTCAAACCCCAGTTTACACCGGTAAAAGACCTTAACCAGTATGCGTTACCTAACAATCAAAAAAATATTGTGAAGCGGTAAAAGGCAAATTAGGATTTATGCCCTAGTGGTGGAGCATTTATTATGGTAGGTGAAGAATTCATTTAAAAGGTATTTTCAAGTCATTTTCACTTATCAGTTTTCGAGCAAAATTTTTTTCAAGAGAAGAGCAACAAAAGGCGATTCGACTTGCAATTAAGAGATATTTCAAATCTTGCAGAAGTATCTAGAGTTGCTTACAATCAATCAAGTGAAGAACACCAAGCGATAATCAAGCAACCAAAGTGGTGTAGTGTGAGTTGCATTTGTCAAACTCTAAATTTTGAAATTGTGAAGGTATTTCTCAAAATTTTCGTTTATCAGTTAAATCATGGCTTTTGTATCACACTCCAATTCTAGTGCACCTATGGACTCAGCTGATTTCATTCAAAGAAAAATGAAATACAATGCCCTGTCCCAAATACCTGTCGGAGTCATTATCAAATGAGATATTTCAGGGTACATTGACTGCAAACTGGAAGACCTAGGATCCTTAGCAATTCATTCCCAACTAAGTCTATTTTGTGGGGATGACAAGAAGATCAAACCCAAATACAACATTCTTGAGAGGAAGAAACTTCACAATGCAGTTTACTTCCTTGAAGAGTTCACAGAAGACAACATCCACATCATCCTGAGAAGAGTGCATGGAGACAAGATGTATCTCGAAAGGACACATGACATTACACTTGAAGCAATTCATGTCATCACCAGTTTCTGCAACATAGGTGAGGTGCCAACCCTAAGGAAAGTCATCAAGATGGAAATGACTAAGGTCACCGGTTTTGTGAGCGATCAACAAGGAATGACCGTCAACACCATCAAAGATGAGTTGGTCAAGTATGCTTGCATGGTGATAGGATACCATACATTTTATGCCAGTAAAATAAACTCTGTCTTTGCTGCTGCAGTTAATACCTCTTACAAAATGATCATGGAGGATGCCTCATTTGATCTATGCACCTGTTTACAAAAGCAACTCCTATTAAACTTGAAGTCCATCAAACATGACAGTGCCCTAAGATTCAAATTTGGACAACTTTTGGTGGGTCTATTTTTCTACTTTCAATGCTATTTCTTGGGAGTGGGTGATATTCAATGGTCTACTGACCAAATGGTCACCAAACAAATCAGGGAAAGTCTCCAAGTGGTGGGAACCGGATATCCTGAAGTCTTGAATAAATACTTTGATGAATTCAAGTGAAAGATGAGCCAGAGGATGAGGATATCTGGCGATATTGTTAAGAAGTATGAAGAGGACATCCGCTTTACCATTAGAGTAGATGAGTGTGTAATGGAAGTGATAGAACCCAGATAGGAAGGATGAAACATGAGTATGAAACAATCCCAAATTGATAGTTGATAGTTGAAAATGCGACTAGGAGCCCATATATATGCCCCCCTCCCTTAAGATGTCAATATAGTCTTATGTTGATACCTTACGGTAGATAGTGAAAGGAAATACAAGAGCAAGAAAAGAAAAAGAAAATCCAAGAAAGTTTATTGATGAAGTAAATGTTACCGAGAGAAATGCAAAAACCTTGGAGCAATCACCCAAATGTGAAGAAGGAGGCACAAGAACTTTTGAAAGGGGAAAAGCAAAGAAAAACCCCTTGTGATATTATGAATGAGGCAATGCCTAAAATTTGAGAGAGAGAGAGAGAGAGAGAGAGAGAGAGAGAGAGAGAGAAGCTCTTTACAATATTGTCATTAAGAAGAAAGGAGAGAGGAGGCATCTCTTAAATAGAGATGAGGAGAGGAGTTACAAAGTAACTCCCAAATCTATGAATGCCACCATTCATAAAATGTGTGTGCCATGTGTCCACATCCTCTTATGGAGGAAATCTAATATTCCTTAATAAAGGAAAATAAAAGAAATGACTTGTCCTCACACATGTACTAGAGGACAAATTACATGTAGGAATTCCAAAGGAATATCCTAAACTAAATAAAAATAAACCTAAGCTAAGTAAAGATTAAATATTCTAACACCCCCCCTTAAGCTTTACTTGGGGAGCTTACATCAAACCCTTCAATGGGTTGTAATCCAAGATTTTTACAATGAAATTGGAATTTTTCTTTACAAAGTGGCTTGGTCAAAATATCTGCAACTTGGTCTTCCCCCTTGCAATAGAGGAGTGAAACTTGCTTGTCTTCAATTTGTTCTCTAATAAAGTGGTGTTGGAGAGCAATGTGTTTTGTCCTTGCATGGAAAACTGGATTTTTAGCCAAGGCAATGGCACTTTGGTTGTCACAATACAATGGAGTTGGTTCGTGTTGAGGTAGACCCAAATCTCCTAGTAGTCTTCTAAGCCACAAGACTTCTTTGGAAGCATTAGTGCATCCTTTGTACTCAGCTTTAGTGGATCCAAGAGAGGTAGATTGTTGCTTTTTACTATTCCAAGAAATTGCTCCTGAACCAACAAAAAAACAATAACCACAAGTAGATTTCCCATCATTGGGATCTCCACCTAGATCGGAATCAGTAAAACCTTTTAAAGTAAAATCAGAATTTGCATCATAAAACAAACCTACATTCATTGTTCCTTTAATATATCTTAAAATTCTTTTAGCAACTTTAAAGTGTGTTTGTTGAGGTTTAGACATGAATCTTGAAACCAAACCAACACTATAAGCAATATCTGGCCTAGTAAGAGTTAAATAATTTAAACTTCCAACTAATTGTCTATACAAAGTAGGATCAACAAGAGGAGTTTGCATATCAAGCATTAACTTAGTGCCTAATTCAATAGGAATTGAAACATGATGAACATCATTCATTTTAAACTTATCTATGAGATCTTGAGCATATTTACTTTGTGATAAGAAAATTCCTTTAGAGGTTTGCCAAATTTGCATTCCTAAGAAATAATGTAAAAGACCTAAATCAGTCATTTGAAATTTTTGATTAAGTTGAAACTTAATATCAGAAATCAAAGTATTGGAACTTGAAGTAAGAATCAAATCATCTACATACAAGATAATAATTATAATATCATCTTGACTATGTTTAATATACAAGTTAGGATCATTTTTACTTCTAATAAAGCCTTGAGAAAGAAAGAATTCATTAATCTTTGAATACCACTCCCTAGGAGATTGCTTTAATCCATAAATTGATTTCTTTAATTTACAAACTAAGTGTGCATTACCTTCTTTAATAAAACCAGGAGGTTGAGACATATAAATTTCTTCATGTAAATCACCATTAAGAAAAGCACTTTTAACATCCATTTGGTGAATAGGCCAATTCATTCTAGAAGCTAAAGCAAGCACAAGTTTAATTGTAGGCATTTTAGCAACAGGAGCAAAAGTTTCATTATAATCTAAGCCTTCAATTTGAGAAAAACCTCTAGCAACTAATCTAGCTTTAAATTTACTAACTTGATTATTAGCATTCAATTTAGTTTTATAAAGCCACTTGCAAGAAACAAGATTTTTACCATGAGGCAAGGGAACTAAATCCCAAGTTTGGTTAGAAATTAGGGTATCATATTCTTCCTTCATTGCTTTTTGCCAATGTGGTTGATTTTTAGCTTGATCAAATGTTTTAGGATCATTAGAATTCATAATAGTAGTCATTAAAGCATAATTACAATAATTAACTCTCCTAGCTTGAAGTTTATCCATTCTAGCTAAGTATTCATCACTATCTTGAATTAAAGATTTAAACCATTTAGGTCTTCTTTTAGAAGTAATGGATTCATCACTAGAAGAGGAGTCATGAGGAGTAGAGTTATTATTATCATCATCACTATCACTAGAAGGAATAGAAAGAGATGCATTAGGAGTAGGGTTAAGAGAAGGAGGTTGGTCCTCCACAAGCACAACTTTGGTTTGACCAAGTTCATCATCCTTCACTTTATAACAATCATGAATGCCTTTTTCTGCAATACAAACATCTCTTGCAACTTTTACCTTGTTAGTAATAGGATTGTAAACTCTATAACCTTTAGTATTTTCATCATAACCAACAAAAATAAAAGGAGAAGATTTAGCATCTAATTTTTTTCTTTTCTCCTTAGGTTTGTGAACATAAGCTATGGAACCAAAAATTCTTAAATTCTGCAAATTAGGCTTTCTACCAGACCAAGCTTCTTCAGGAGTTTTATCCTTTAAGGCTTTGGTAGGTGTTCTATTAATTAAATATGTTGCACAAGCCATAGCTTCAGCCCAAAACTTGTAATCCATATTTTTAGCATGCAATAAACATCTAGCCATTTCAACAATTGTCCTATGCTTCCATTCTGCCACACCATTTTGTTGTGGTGTATAAGGAACGGTAAGCTCATGTTTAATTCCAAAAGATTTTAAGTAAGCATTAAATGCATTATTGACATATTCTCTTCCATTGTCAGTACGAAGAATCTTAATTTTAGAACCAGATTGCCTTTCTACAAACATATGAAATTTAGTAAACACATCAAGCACTTGATCCTTACTATGAAGGAAATATATCCATGTTCTCCTTGAAAAATCATCAACAAAGGTAAGTGCATACCTTGAACCTTGGATGGAGGGATTCTCCATGGGACCCAAGAGATCACTATGAACTAGATGCAATTTAGTATATGCCCTCCAAGATTGACCATGAGGAAAGGGTTCCCTATGCATCTTACCACTCATGCAACCATTGCAAACAATTTGAGAAGGAACAATACTAGGCAATCCATCAACCATATTTGCTTTTTGCATCAATGAAATATAATCAGAATTGAGATGGCCAAGTCTTTCATGCCATATAGTAAAATCAACAGTAGTAAGCAAAGAATACTTTGGAGGAGCAAATTCATAGAACTTGAATAAGTTATCACTATCCATTTTAGCAGTAGCAATAACATGATTAGTGTTTGGATCAATGATATAACATATGCCCCTATAAAAGTTAATCTTATAATCTTGACAAAGTTTAGGAACTGAAATCAAATTTGATTTTAATTCAGGAACATAAAGAACATCATGTAATTTCCCATTAGGAACATTCACATCACCAATAGCTTCAACTTTACAACTATGATTATTAGCTAATTGAACAGGAATATTAGAAGTATCGGGATGCAAAGATTCAAAACATTCTTTATGAGAAGTAACATGTTGAGATGCACCAGAATCAATAATCCACTCAAGTGGTTGAGAAACATTATAAGTACATGTAAATGCATGACGAGATGAATTACCATTATTATTAGCCTTCTTATAATGAGGTTTATGTTGATTATTTTGATTATTTTGATTCATGGGCTTTTTACCATTTTGTTTCTTAAAACAATTATTAGTAATATGTCCATCTTTCCCACAATATGTGCAATGGGGTCTTGTTTGAGAATTATTCCTTTGATTATTGTGATTATTATTATGATTATTATTATGAGAATTATTATGATAGGATTTAGAATGAGATTGATAATTAGAAGATTTGTGATTATTATTATGATTATTATTATGATTATGATTATGATTATGTTTATTATTATTAGATCTAAAATTATTATTATGATTTTGATTTTTAGACATAAAAGCATGTTCACTACTTTTAAGAGTACCAAATTGAATTAATTTAGCTTCCTCTTGACGCAATAAATTACAAAAAATATCATATGTTAATTGAGTAGCTAAGCTAGGAATCGCAAGTTGAGCATGAATATTCGTAATAAATTGTTGAAATTGGCGAGGAAGACATTTTTTAAGAATAAGATGAATTAAACGTAAATCAGCAAGAGTAACTCCTAAACCAGTTAATTGACTATTAACAGAATCAAACTTTAATAAGAATTCATCCATAGTTTTAAAGTCCATATACCTTAGATCTTCAAGTTGATCTTGAAGTTGAATTTTTCGGGATTCATTTGAGCTATCATAAGTAGTTTTCAAAATTTCCCAAGCTTCATGCGCTTTTGTACAATTTCCAATTAAAACATACAAATCAGGAACCATTGAAATACCAATTAAACCAAGTGCTTCCTCATTTTGAGCCTTCCATCTATCTAGGTCGGCTTGAGGAGCAGATGTAGCGGGTTCAAAGGTTTTATCAGTCGCAACATCCAAAAGATGCTTGAAACGAAAAATAAAAGAAATATGTGTTTTCCATGAATGATAATTAGAATTATTTAATTTAATTTCCAGAATTAATGTAGACATGATAGCAAAATAAAGGACAAATTATGATTAGAAATAAAAATTACCCCCTTTTATTAAAAAAATCACCTGATTAAAAACAGAAAATTAACCTCCTTGATTAAACTAAACAAAATTTGAATAATATATATATATTTTTAAATAACAATTTTTTTATAAAAATACCAAAAAAATTGCAATTTTCAAAGTTTTAATAAAAAAATTAAATTAAAATAAAACTTTAATTTCAGTTAAAAAACTTTATATTAAAAACTTTAAATCTTAATTAATAATAAAATAAAATTATTGAAAAAAGACTTTTTAAAGAGAGAAAGCTTTATTAAAAAGCTTATAAACTTTTAAAAAATAAATAAATTAATATTTAACTAAACTAAACTGTAGTTTAGTTTATTTTAAATAGACTTTACTTTACTTAAAAGAAACTTAAACTTTTATTTAAAATAAAGTAAGGTAAAACTTATACGAATAGGAAAGTTAAAATTAAAGAAAACTTAAACTTAAATTATAAAACTTAGCTACTCAACGTGAAATGTTAAACTTAAACTTAAATTATAAAACTTAGCTTAGCTACTCAACGTGAAATGTTAAACTTAAACTTAAAGAATTCAACGTGAAATGTTATGGTCAAAAAAAAATAATGGCTCCTGCATGCAATGAATGACAAAAATTGACAGAGGCGTTTTGTGCAGAAATGAAGTAAGGACAGAGAAATGGTAAGAAAACAGAAGTAGTCAGGAGAGGAGTTTATTTTCTGCGGCTAAAATGATGGGTATCTCGTGAGATTCAATGCACAAAAGACATGCAACGGGAGGAAAGAAGAAGCAATGGAGGAAAAAAAAATGGAAGTTTTAATTTGGCCGATTTTGTTTTCCTGATCTTAGAACCAGAAACTGTAAACTTGCTGTGCTTGCACCTTAACGCAGGTTGGAAGGAAACTAGAAAGAAGGAACCAAATGGGTCCTAAGAACGATTATGAACAGGTTCTCAGGCAGCGGCTGGAAGAAAACAAGACTTTACCTTATGCGTGATAGAAGATGAGTTGGATGCTGTATTTTATACAATTTCAATTATGTTTTGGAAGCTTTTCTACATGAGCTGCGTAGAATCTCTTAAGCTTTTTGTCCTGCGAAATTCTTCCGTTAAAGACTTTGCTATGTTTATTTGGAGATTTGAACCTTGAACTTTGACGCTGTACAACTTGAGAGCATCTATCCAGCAGATATCTTCGCTTTACATTCCTATAGTAGAATAGTCATGGACCATAGAGGCGAGTTTTCACGTAACTGTAGTCTTAATTTTTGTAAATTGTGAGGCAAGTTATTATATTGGGTGGCTTGTTCTTGATGTTTCTAGCTTTCTAGACTAACTTTGTCTTTCTCTAACAAAACTGAATGAGTAAAAATCAAGCTTCTCAGGAAAACTAGATGACTTTATTCCAAGAGGTTTTGTTTTATAATATTTATGGACTGTGACAACCTTTCAGAATTAGACTGTAGAACAGAGACGTTGAATGACAAAAAAATGGAGGTGTTACAGACCTGGTGTGTAGGCAGCGAAGGCCCACACAATCAAAGATACAAGAAGCGTGCAGATAGAGAAAAACGCAGAGTGCAGTCAAGAAACAAGATTTTTACAAATTAGATCTGTAATAAAAAATATAAACAAAAGAGGCAAAATATAATGGAGATATAAGAATACACAGATATCAAAGCTAAAGATTATGGTTATTCTGATAAGAACAACTATTAAAAACTTAAATCTTTCCTCTCAAAGAAACAAATTATGCGAACTAATGCAATGTAATAATAAATCAGATTTGGCGGCAAGCCGACCAAATAGATTAAGGAGACTGAATTTGGCGGTAACCTTTCCAAACTATGCACACTAAAAAAACCAAAAACTTTGGCGGCAAGCCTTCCAAAGACACAAATTTAATCTAGAAAGAAGGAACTTTGGCGGCAAGCCTTCCAAAACCCTCTTTTTTTTAATTAATAAAAAAAAACTAGAATATAAGATTAAACCTGCAGGCAAACTTGTTAACAAGTTTGAAAAAAAAGTTAAAATCTGAAACCAAAACCTGCACAATAGAAAATATTAGTAAAAGAACTTCTTCTCCTCTCAAGAATGCCTCCAACAAGGTGAACTCCACAGAATGGTAACCTTCATCAATGTCAACTTAAAACAAGGATTAGAAACCTGCTCTGATACCATGAAAGGAAATAAAAGAGCAAGGAAAGGAAAATTAATCCAAGAAAGTTTATGATGAAGTAATTGTTACCAAGAGAAAAGCAATAAACTTGGAGCATCACCCAAATGTGAAGAAGGAGGCACAAGAACTTTTGAAAGGGGAAAAGCAAAGAAAAACCCCTTGTGATATTATGAATGAGGCAATGCCTAAAAATGAAAGAGAGAGAGAGAGAGCAAGAAGCTCTTTACAATATTGTCATTAAGAAGAAATGAGAGAGGAGGCATCTCTTAAATAGAGATGAGGAGAGGAGTTACAAAGTAACTCCCAAATCTATGAATGCCACCATTCATAAAATGTGTGTGCCATGTGTCCACATCCTCTTATGGAGGAAATCTAATATTCCTTAATAAAGGAAAATAAAAGAAATGACTTGTCCTCACACATGTACTAGAGGACAAATTACATGTAGGAATTCCAAAGGAATATCCTAAACTAAATAAAAATAAACCTAAGCTAAGTAAAGATTAAATATTCTAACAGGTTATGAGGTAATGTATGACATGTTGGATGGGTATGCCTCTACCTTGATTGCCTCTACTTTAAATGCAAAGAAAAAGATAATCGACACCTACTTGGAAAGGGTAACACCGGTTGAAGAGCCTTCTGTGAAAAAGGGAAAGGCAGTGCCAGCGACATCAACACCGGTTACCTCAGTCAACCCAAAAGTGACCAAGCGGTCACCTGCCAAGAAGAAACTGGAAGTTGCATCCGCTAAAGTATTTAAAAGGAAGCGGAAGGCCAAGAGCAACTCACCGGAATCTGAAGACACAGAATCAGATGTGCAGCCTAAGAAGACAAGGCAAACAAGGAAAAAGACAAAAGCTACCGACAAGACACCTGCATCATCTGCATCGGTAAATATTGACATCTCTTCTTATAAGCCAATGACACATTGTCAAAGGACTAACAAGAATATAAGAAGAAAATTGCTTAGTGATCTGAAGGAGTGTTTTGATGACTTTACCAATAGTGAGAAAGAGGAAACAGAGCGGGAAGTCATTAATTATTTGTGTAAAAATGACCGGTCGCCATCATAAATTAAATCTGAGGCACCTGATTCTTTATATAATTCTTTGGACAACAAATGGCGCATTGCCATAGAGAAAGAATAGGAAATAAGGGAGAAAGTATTTGCTCAGTACTTTCCTGAAGCCTCCAATTTTGAATTATTTCAAATTATGGACACACATAAAGGTCTCTTCTTCATGAGAAGAATAAGACTCAGGCTGCTTGAAGGAAAAACCTATGAAGTAGAGAAGGATACTCATCTGCATGCCAAAGCTATTGTCTGGTTGCATCAAGTGTCTGAGGCCAACAAGAAGGTGGACACCATTGATGTTGATGCTTTGGATGTTGAAAATGTCACTACAGATGCTGAAAAGGAAAAGGCTGATAAAGAAAAGGCAAACAAGGAGAAACAAGACAAAGAAAAAGTAGACAAGTAAAAGATGGAAAAGGAAAAGGCAAACACAGAGAAAGCGGAGAAAGAGGAAGAGAAAAGGAAAGCGAAGGAGAAGAAGAAACAAGAGGAAGAGAAGAGGAAACAAGAAGAAGAAAAGAGGAAAGAAGAGGATAAGAGGAAACAAGAAGAAGAAAAGAGGAAAGAAGAGGAGAAGAATAAAGAAGAGGAGAAGAGGAAAGCAGAGGAGGAAAAGAAAGAAGAGGAGAAGCGGAAAGATGAGGAGAAGAAGAAACAAGAAGAGGAGAAGCGGAAAGAAGAAGAAAGAAAGAAGGAGGAAGAGAAGAAAAAGCATGAAGTAGAACAAAGGGAGAAAGAAGAGGAAAAGAAAAGAGAGGAAGAGGAGAAGGCAACAGAAAAGAATAAGCAAGCAGAGACTCCAAAGATAACTGGTCGTCAAGCCAAACTGACCGACATCACTAGTCCTCTTGACCTCCAATCTGCGGATGAATCGGAGCTACTGCAAGGTATAAAGCTAGCATAGGAAAGACTGGAAGCATTGAGAAGGAAAAAGGAGCATGATGTCATTCACACTGCTATTGACACCCTTACCAGTTTGATCCCAGGTACCAACCTCCCCGATACCGATTCCTCTCTGGCCAAACTGAAACTTCTATGTACAGTGGTAGAGGATCGGGTACAATACCTGGAGGAAGTTGCTAAAGCTAATGCACATAAGAAGCATCAAAAGGCACTTAACACTGCCTTGGTAAAGAAACTAAATGAGCTCCGATCTCAACTTCAGAAAGAGCAGTAGGATATTAGAGATGCTATGGATGAGGGAAATCTATTGCTGAGCAAAATAAGCCAACTCCATCTATTCTCTGATGATGTGCTTGCACAAAAGGACAAACTACAATCTGATTTGTAGACATACATAAGCAACTTTAAGACCCTGTATGATTCTTTCACCACATATGGACAAACTATTCACCGGTATCAGCTTCAGTCTGCTAGAATAGAGTTGGAGATTAGCAACAGGACAAGAGATTTGCGGGAACTTCAACTGGTTTATTACCTAGACTACAAATTATTCAGAAGTGCTTTCTAAATCTATAGAAGCTTTAACAACAACCCAAGAGATGAGAACAATTGATGCCATGGAAGAATAGGTATCACAGATGTAGACGGAAAGTGAGGTGGCTACCTCATTACTTGAGTCATGGTCATTATCCATGAAGACTTTTATGTAGGATTTTAAATCAGTTTTTATAAGTTTCACTCATTATTGTCATAAACACTTATTTATTTTAATGATAATGAGAAACAAGGGTTATTCTGCAGTACTTTGTCATTGTTGGCAAAGGGGGAGTAGTATCTAAAATTTTGGTGAATGTTATGTATACTTTCATGTTATTTCTTTAAAGGAGTAGTATACATTGTATTTTCTGCAAAAAGGGATAGTGTATATGCTTAGGGGGAGTAATTTTATGGCATTTTTTTGTAAAACACTTAGATGCCAAAATTTTTCTAAGTGTTGCCATCAATGCCAAAGGGGGACATTGTTGGCATTTTGATGATGTTGTGATTGTCATTGATGGACACACACTTGTTTTATGATCACTTCCCTATGTATGAGTTATGCTCAACCGGTAATTGTTCCAACTGGTATTATGTCTTCAGACTATCAGTGTTTTGCAGAAGGTGTTTACCGGTCACAAAGAAGTATGAAGACCCAAAGCGGTATGAAGACCTCAAGCGGTTCGAGGATCCCAAAGCAGTACGAAGGAACAAAGCGATTGTTAATGTTTTTTTTTCAGTCTTCATTTTGACAAATTGATAATTGGTAAAATGTATGAACCGGTAATCAGTAATGAACTGGTATTACTCTCTAATGAGTTACCAACTGATATTTCTATGATGACTTATCATCCACCGACACTTTGACGATGATTTTGTGTTGTGTTACCAAATGTGTCTTGATGCACTGAACCTAGGAACTTGAAATATAGTCCTATTGGACTGACATGAAATCAGATTCCTTTATAAGGACATCATGTCTAGGGTTTTAGTAGATGATACGGTTTTAGCAGTGCATGAGGTTTTTGTATGCGCGATCATAGAAGAGAAGATTAGGTCTGTGTGAAGAAACAGAGTGTGGAGATACTGAAGATTGAAGTAATTCTAAATGTGCATTAACAATGAGCTATCAAGGATCTAACCAAGCATACTGTGCTAGTATCTAGATCACTCACTTGTTGATTACTCACATCTTTGACAAGTTTGAAACCCTTAACCAGGTAGGCCTGGCAAAGCCTTTGTAAATCCTCTAACAAGGTGGTTCACAACTACGGATCTGAAATCCTCTCACAAGGTAGTCTTTAACAGGACTTATCTCCTAACAAAGATCTAGATTCCTAATAGGATCTGTTCTGGTGAAGAACATTGTATGACCTTAACCGGTTTGACCTTAACCAGTCTGGTTACTATTCTACAGATAGTTACTTGTGAGCTTCAGATCACCGTGGTTTTTCCCATTTGGGTTTCTACGTCAAAATTTCTTGTGTTATGGTGATTGTGCTCTTGTGGGTGAATGCTTTATTGGCTGTTTGGTTTGCATTTGTCTTAACTGGTTTGTTAGTAAATCTGTTATACTGGTTAACTGCTAAACTATTTAAGAGTTTAAGTTCACTAATTTTTGGTCTACTAATTCGCCCCCCCCTCTTAGTATTCATCATTTACTATTAATTTAAATCCATAACACATGACAATAATGAATGGATTGATTTATCATTACTTCAAGATCAACTAATTTTAGTTAACAACAACTTTTAAACAATAATGACATTTATGTTACTTGGTGAAATTTAAAACTTAAATATGTTCTAGAAAGATGGATAAAATTATGAAAACATTTTTCAAGAATTCTAAATACATGAGAACAATTCTCCCTACAAGTTAATCTACTAAGATTTCCATCTAGAAATAGCAATTTGATAAAAAAAAGTCAATCTTAATTCTGTATATTTATAAACAAAACCTTCATAGATATGTTCCAATTAATTCAACTTAATTTTAATGACTTGTGGTTTTGCTTCAACTAACAATACACAACTACATACTTCTATTTTATTTTCTAAAAAAATGCATGCCATATAAGAATTCATGTTATGACTTGTAACACTAATAAATAATTTCTATAGTTTGCACCATAATGTTTGCTTAAGAAATAAATATAAAAACATGTTCGAAGCATTAAATCCAATCTCAATAAGGCTTAACTATTAGGATAAAATATATATTAAGATGCATGGTTTATCCTCAAAATAAGTAAAAATCTTGTATATTGCTTGCATATATGCATTATATGTTCATACATTGTCTAAAATTTCATATTCATCTATTTATATTGTATATATAGTTACCTAGGATTGTATTATGCTTACATTTAGTGCTATATACTCATATATTATCTAGAATTTCAAATAAAAAACTTCAATTATTCTATGTGTATGGTTATGGGAACTACATTCTAAGATCGTGGAAAATAAAATATATGATATAATAAAGTGTTAATTTAAGCTCATATGCTTGTAGTTAAAAAAAAAAAACTTTCCCAAATGATAGACTATGATGACAAAAAAAACAAAGAAAATTGATGATGAAACATTATGGCATGTAGATAAATAAATTGTAGTTACCCCTTTTTTATATGAAAAGATATCTGCAAAATTATCATATTCCTATTCCAATCTATGGTGAAAGGAAAGTTCAAAGAATAAAATATACCTAGAAGGCAATGTGCATAGTGATAGTCTTGAAAATGACTGTGCTAAATTTGATGTCCTTAACAATGTTTTGTCATTTTGTATTAATGTTGCTCTTTGAATTACCCTTAGGTTTTAAGGTTTTTAGGTTTAGATGTTCCCGGGTGAGCCTTTTATTTTAAAACCTAAAGTCTATTATGTTTCTTCATTACCTTTTTACTTAAACTTGAGGGTCTTTTCCACCATCGAAGGGACCATGATCCTTTCCCTAGGCGTTATTTCTTCTACCGGCCTTTTAGTTTTTCCTAGACCTTACGTCTTTTTCACTATGGTTGGGCTCCTTTTAAATATTGTAGCGGGTTTCTATTTTCCCAAAGTCCTGCCTTAATTTTTCAGCTTATATCTCCATGTTTAAGTACCAAGCAACGAAAGCTTCCATGATTTTGCACGTGCATCAAATGGATGGTGGTGTTTTGACTCAAGTGGGAAGATGCTCGAAGGATAGTGGCAAATTTTGGGCGGACTTTGTAAATTTGTACGTAATGAATGGGTAGATCAGATGGCCCTCACAATCCCGCAAAGGAAGATGCAGGAAAGTTAAGGTCCGCGACATCATGAGATGATGTTGCGTGTCCCAAGTAGATCAGGAAGATGCGAAGGTGGGGCCGCTAATAGAATTGTGTTGGAAGATGACTGGATGATGTGCGGTCAGACTTTTGTGGACCCATCTTGCTATTTTGGAAGGTCAATATCATTATTGACCAATGGTGATCGCGCGATGTGCCATGTTGGACAGATCTATGATGGAAATAGAGAGTTTTTCAAAGGGGTGATTTGGATTGTTTTATTGTTATAAATGCGGGAAAATTGAAGGCAGAAGAAGATAAGCTTGTTGATGTGGAATAAATAGAGAAGTGTCGAGGTACGTGGATGCTAACTAATTCTCAAAAGGCCAATTTAGGAGGTGTTTTGTTGGGTTGAGTCATATTAGTGGACAAAGCTGGAAGTACCAGAGGTGGCAATATCAATAGGTTTTCATTGCCACCACAGAAATAAATTGAGATCTTCAGAAGGATCAAGAGGATAAGGATGATTTATGAGTTGGAAATGAAGTGATCAAGGACCCATCAATTAAATCATAGGGTGCATACTGTCAAAGATTCTCACAGTAAGGTAGAAAATCAAGAAAATTGCTGCCAAGAAACTTTCAAAAGATAATCATTTCCGCTATGGCTATGGTCGATTCCCGCTTGGTGTGTGTTTCAAATGCTACGGTCGCTTCCCACCTAGTGGGTGTTTCAAACCCTGTGTTTTCTGCTCATACTACTTCATCTGTGATCTATGGCATCTCTGGGTCGTCGGCTGTTGATGAGGGCAAAGAGAATGTGGGTTTGGACGCGAAGTTTGCTGCGACTGCCCCCATTTCGAAGGGGATTTCTTCCCGTTCTTCTCCCTGTGCCCCAGTGTCTGTGGCTAGAGGTGGTTTTCCTGCTCCACCTCCTAGGGGAAATTGCCCAAATGCTGGGGTCTTGAAGAAGATTGCTTTAGTTGCTAAGCCTTTTCCTGTTTGTAGATCCATTTCCCTTTCTCTAGAGGAGGATACTATGGCCGAGATTGATCATGCTACTTCCATTTTTGCTGCTCATGGTCTCATTTGTAGATTTAGGAGTTTTTGGCCCCACCTTCCAGAGCTTAATGTGTTGATTTACAAGAACTGGGAGCCCCTCATTTCTGGTATAGTTCATATTTTCCCTTTAGCTAAAGGGTTTTTCATAGCAAATTTGACATTGTTGAGGACACAAATTGTATTCTGTGTGATCATTTTTTTAGTTGGGATGACCGTTTTGTGTTAATGGTTAAGCCTTGGCACAAAGATTTCAATCCCTTTTCTGAAACTTTCAACAAGATGCCTTTATGGGTTAGAATCCCTAACCTTCCACTTCATCTTTGGGGCGATTCTCTTCTTGAGAAAGTGGGTGAGGCTCTTGGGGAATTCCTGATGTTCAATTCTGATTCCTTTAATATTCGTCATTCTACCTATGCTCGTATCTTGGTGGACATTGATGTGTCTAAGGGATTGCCTGCAGAGATAAAAATTATGTCTCCTAAGGGCTATTGGATTCAGCCTTTGGACTTTGAAGGGATTCCCTTTAGATGTAGAAGATACTTTAAAATGGGTCATGTTGTTGCCAAATGTGATCTTGGTGTTACTAAGAAACATTATGTGTCTTGGTGGAACGGTGCTTCAACTCAACATTATTCTGTCGTGAAGAATTCTTCACAAAAAAGTTTTTCCCAAGTGGTTACTTAGGATAGCCCGATTGCCACAATGGTCCCGTTGACGGATGGGGTGGCTTCCCGCATGGTGGGTGGCTCATTTTTTTCGCGGCCTGAGGTGGCTACTGGGGGTTGTGGTTTATAGGCTGGTGTTTCTTCTGTTGAGGTTGTCCCTCTCGTTGCTGTTAGGAAGGAAAGTGATGTTGTTGGCTCTTTGGTTACTAGATCTACCCCGGTTACTGGATCTGACTGATCTGCTAGGGTTGTTCCTATCTCTGGGGAGATTGCTGGTGTGGTCCCTTTTCTTGGTTCTGTTACTAGGTTTGATTCTGGCCCTTACCCTGTTGGTCCTGCTGGAGCTGCGTCGTATGTTGGTCACTCCATGGTTGTTGGGTTTCCAATGAAAGATTCATTGGAGTGGCAAGATGAGGCTGCTAAAGTTGAAGATGGTTGGATTAAGTTTAAGGGAAAACATTCTAGCGGTCCTCGTCTACTTTTGACATGACCCTTTGATACCACAAGAAGGGTTCCATAGGGAAATCCTAAGTTAGGGGGGTTGTCTTTACCCCTGTGGCCAGTTGGAACTTTCTTTGCTTTTTTTTTCTCTTCTGCCCTTTGTTTTTTATGATCTGCATGTAGTTGGTTCATGGTTTGGTTTTACTTTTCAAACAAATTTTCTCTTTGGGGTCTCTACCCTTTCTTTGTTTTGTTTTGTCTTGTCTTGGTTCTGTTCTGTTTGTGAACCTGGTTGTATAGCTCATGCTGTGGATTGTAGGTGCCCCTTTTAAAACCTGTTTTGTACATGGTTGTGGGTCCCTTAAAAATCTGTATTTACTTAATAAAAAAAATTCAAAAGATAAGAACCCAGTATCCAAGAAAAAGAGATTCTGAGGCAGAAATTATGCAATCAAGAAATCAAAAAATCAGGAACAAAATCGTTCACGTAAGGTGAACTTGGTCAGAAGGGTAGTGAATCTGCAGTTTGAGTCTGATGATGTTTTTATTTGATGGATATGATTTTTTGAATCCATTTGCTGGAAGGATGAGTAGAGAAGAATTGGAATGATGATTTTTCCCATGCATGAACACCACCAAGAAAAAGGTATTTTCATTATAAATACAACTGGGTGGTGTCTTGAATTGGTAGAAAGAACAAGAAAATTCATTATCTTATTAGAAGGTTTTGAAATGGTGAAAATGAATTTTGAGCAGTATTGTGCTAGAAGTTACACTGAGCTCTGTGATACCGGATGGAATTCCTTTCAGAGTGAGTATGCTTATAATCGATGGAGTCTTGATAGTGGGCAGGATAGTCGATGGAGACTTGAAATCTGTTTCTTATCAGAGCAAGCTCTGCATGACGCATCCTCTTCCTCTCCTCTGTCACTCATTGATAGAGGGTTCTAGGAAGGACCTCACAGAGGAGCAAGAGTAGAACAAACTTGGGAAGGAGGCGGCAACCAGTCATTTCTGCAATGACATGGAAGCTACAACATCTTGTCTTCACTTTATCTTCCTTTGTAAGCTCCTCTTTCAACTTTCTCTGATCTTGGGCATAAAGGATTGAATTCCTCTTTTAGTTGAGGGGCGATTTTACTTCTTGCTGGGATCTAAACCCTCTTTGAGAACGGAAGTACTCTGTAGAGCATCAAGCCGCATTGTTGGCATATGATGAAGTGGTGATAATGTAAGTTGTCATTGATGTTAATAAGTGAACCGGTATATGGTGCTCAAGCAAGTGAACCGGTATGAACCGGTGTGAATACTCGAAGCGGCTATAGTCAACTGGGATGGAGTGAACCAGTGTCGGGGTTCACAGTTTGACTATCAGTTTGTAGTCTCAGTTCAACTCGAGGATTTCCAATTTGGCGTTCTCACTTGTGTGGTGCAACCGATGATATTCTGTGATGAGTTAGTTAAGAGATAAGGATGAGATCAAGATGCCACATTAGCTATGTGCATGTGAAGAATCTCTTTGAGGTTCTTGCACGTCAAGAGCGAATGCATTGAATGTCTACCTCAGGAATGTGCGTTTCTCTTGGTGGTGTGTGAAGAACGCATGATGGGTTATTGTTTTCCAGTTGCGGTGAAGATTGGACGATGCAGAATGACTTGAGATCTATTTTAGATCATTTCATTTTATGTAATGTATTTGATGGTCAGGATTGAACCGCTTGTAATTGTTAACCTAAAATGTTTAGGGTTTAGGGTTTATGCTACCGACCTATTTGTGGTCTATAAGGTCGATGATGTTTGTTATTGTTTGTGTTGGCAAAAGTTGTGTTTGTGTTTGCATGCTTTGATACTTGCCAAACCAGAGTGAGGAATTTGTAGAGTGTGATTGCAGAAGAGAGGAACTGAAAAGGATCTTCCTTAGCAAGGAGTGTTGTTACCAGATCAGAGTCTTACCTATTGTCTTCTAACCATTTCAACAGAAGGTAAATCCCTTGACCGGGTAGCTTTGACAGGCTTTGTTGTAAATCCTCTAACCAAGTGGCTCAAGTTCATTGAGTTATTTAAATCCTCTAGCGAGGTAACCTTTAACAGGGTATATAGCCATCCCTTAACCGGGTGATCTCTAATAGGATCAGTTCCTAACAGAGCCTTCATTGTAAAGTCTTTAACCAGACTAGGCTCCTAATAAAGCGGACTTCAAAAGAGTTTAAAAACAAGCTTGTGGGTATTGATCCCCACCATGGTTTTTCCCATTTGGGTTTCCACATGAAAAATATGTGTGTTATGGGTTGTGATTTTTTCATGTGATGATTGAGTAGTTTTTGATTAAGTTGAATATGCATGCAGTGCTAAAAGGTCATGGTATCATTGATACAACTCATGCATGACTAAACTAGTAAAGTAGCTATCAAGATCTGAGATCTGTTGAATGCTATTTAAAGTACTTTTGTTTAATTAGTTTAGTTGTCTAAAGTATTTCTGTTTAACCTGTATTGCTATGGTTAAGTACAACAGTATATGACAACCGGTTATCTGTTTTGATTTGTCAAAGTATCTGAGAAAGTTTTTGTGTGTACCGATTCACCCCCCTCTCAGTACCGGTTAGGAATTTAGTAGTTCATCATTATTCATCAATTGGTATCAGAGCTCATCTAGGTCCTCGGTGATATAAGCTTAACTGCTTGAGGCAAAAGATCATATTTTAATGATAAAGAGGGATGGTCTTAAGTTCAACAGGGACAATTTTACAATATGGAAGGATAGGATGAAGATATACATCAGGAGTTTGGGTGCACAACATTGGAGCTATGTTGAGAATGCCTATGTAATCCCCACTAGCACTCTAACGGATGATCATAAAAGAGAGATACAAGAAAATGGGCAAGTCATGGAAGTCCTTATCAGCAACTTGTCTAATGTAGAGTTCATTGATGTACAAGATAAGGACAATATGAAAGATGTGTGGGACAAACTGGAATCCATTTATGGCGGTGATGGACATGTTAAGCATGCTAAGGAAGAAAGCCTTAGAGGAAAGTTTGAAGATATGAGGATGGTTGAAGGAGAGACCATTCAACAGTATGGCATAAACATCAAGATAGTGGTTGGAGAGATCAAAAGCACTGGTGGAACAATTGATGATGCCATTATTGTCAGTAAAGTTCTGAGATCACTTTTACCGATCTATGCAATCAGGGTTGCCACTATTCAGGAGATAAGGTCTATCGACAAAACAAAGGTATCTTTAGACTCTATTATTGTAAAGTTGACTGCATATGAATTGGATAGCTATGATGGTAGTGTTCAGAAGACTGAGTCAGCCTTTACAACATTTGTTTCCTCTACACCGATCAGGAAAGGAAAAGAGGTCAGTACCAGTTACGAATCCAGGCCAAGCAAAGATATGGACGATGAGGAGATTCTGATGGAGTTTGAAGCTCTTCTTGCCAAGAGACTTCCAAAAGGCACCAAAAAATATAGAGGTGAGCTTCCTCTAAAGTGTTTTTAATGCAATAAGATAGGACATATAGATGTTAACTATCCTGACAATGACAATAAGGATAAACCAAAGAGGTTTAGGAAGTATAAAGGAGTAGGTAGGAGAAATTGTCTTGTTGCAGTAGATGAAGGTGTTACCGATGAGGAATCGGAGGATGAAGAGATAGTGTTTGTGGCTGTCAAGGAAGAGTTGTTTGACTAGAAAGCTCTTTTCTCACTATTGACAACTCTAATGAGTGGATCATTGATAGCGGATGTTCTCACCACATGACCGGTGATTGGAGAAAGTTTTTGTCTCTTGAAGAATATGATGGTGGTGTTGTCTAGTTTGGTAACGATGCACCTTGCATGGTGAAAGGAAAAGGACCATCTCACTGAATGGAAAGAGCAATGCAAATGATGTCTACTGGGTGGAAGGCCTTAAGCACAACCTTTTGAGTGTTTCTCAGCTGAACGACAAAGGACTCATTCTATAGTTCAAAGGTGGAGTTTGCAGAATAATTGGAAAGAGTGGTGAATTTATTGCCACTGGTAAGCAGACCAGAGGAAACCTATTTCAGCTGAATGCCAAGATTAGTCAGTGCCTGATGGAAAAATTTGATGACAGTTGGATATGGCATAGGAGACATTGTCATATGAATTTTGACAATATTGTAAAGGCTAGTAGGATCAAGGGAGTAAGAGGATTGCCTTTGCTGAACAAACCGGAGAATGCTTTGTGTAGAGAATGTCAACTTGGGAAGATGTCTTCCTCAACATTCGAAGGTAAGTCCTTTTCAGTAGAGAACTTACTTGATCTAGTGCACACCGATCTATGTGGTCTAATGAAAACTAGAAGTATTCAGGGAGATCGATACTTCATGATTCTTACCGATGATTGCTCAAGAATGATGTGGGTCACATTCTTGAAAGACAAGTCTGAGGCATTTGGAAAGTTCAAAGCCTTTAGAGCATTAGTGGAGAAGGAGAGCGACATAAGGATA
This sequence comes from Cryptomeria japonica, assembly GCF_030272615.1. Classification (NCBI taxonomy): domain Eukaryota; kingdom Viridiplantae; phylum Streptophyta; class Pinopsida; order Cupressales; family Cupressaceae; genus Cryptomeria; species Cryptomeria japonica. The sequence continues at coordinate 540,837,790 of NC_081406.1, forward strand.
AAATGCCTAAAAACCGACCAGGGAGGTGAATTCACTTGTGATGAATTCAATAAGTACTACGAAAAGAATAATATTAAGAGGCAATTGTCTGCCTCAAGGACACCACACTAGTATGACATAGCAAAAAGAAACAATAGGACTATGGTTGAAGTGGCAAGAACTATGTTGATCCAAGGAAATGTAGCTCACACATTTTGGAGAGTAACGGTGAGCACTGCAGTCTACACCATGAACCGGGTACTCATTAAGAAAGGTAAAGACAAAACCCCCTATGAGTACTAGAACGAGAGAACTCCCAATGTGAGCTATTTCCAAAGTGTTTGGGAGTAAATTCTATATCAGGAGAGATGAGCACCTGAGTAAGTTTGATGCTAAGTGTGATGAAGGAATATTTTTGGGATATTCCACTAAAAGCAAAGCTCTCAAGTGCTAAAACAGGAGGACTCAAAAGATTGTTGAGAGTATCAATGTCAAGGCTGATGAATCCCTTGAGAAGCCTCAGGAAACCGACAACAATCAAACAAAAGATGAACTGGGTTTAGCCTTTTGGGAACCAGTTAAGAAAGAAACAAGTGACAAACACTGCAAATACCTTAGTGTTTTTGTATTGGTAGAAGCTTCAGTAGGTGAAGAAGAAGATGAAACAAAAAAAGAAGAGGAAAAGAAAGTTGAACCAGCTATGGTCATTCCTAGGTATGTAAGACTGAATCATGACCCAAAGCAAATAATAGCAGACAAAGATGCAGGAATACTTACAAGGAGAAAGGTGAAAGAAAATTCTTGTATGATTTCAGAATTTGAGCCTAAGACCTCTAGAGAGGCTCTTACCGATGAAAATTGGATAAAGGCAATGGAAGAAGAGTTGGACCAGATAGAGAAGAATGCAACATGGTCCTTGGTACCCATGCCAAAACACAAGAATGTCATAAGTATCAAATGGGTCTTCAGGAATAAGTTGAATGAAGAAGGCATAGTGGTAAGGAACAAGGCAAGACTTGTATGCAAGGGATATGCTCAGGAAGAAGGAGAAGACTATGGAGAAACCTTTGCCCCAGTGGCTAGATTGGAAGGTGTCCGAATGCTACTTGCATTTGTAGCTTTCAAGGGATTCAAGGTATACCAGATGGATGTGAAGTCTACATTCTTGAATGGAATCCTAGAAGAAGAAGTGTATATTGAGAAACCAGATGAGTTTGCTTTGTCACATGATAGTGACATGGTGTGTAGATTACACAAGACCCTGTATGGATTGAAACAAGCACCAAGGTCATGGTATGAATGGTTACACTCTCATCTTGTGAAGATAGGATTTCAAAGAACAAGTGAGGACAACAACATCTATCTGAAATCTGAAGGTGATCAGATTTTGATATGTGAAGTATTTGTAGATGATATAATCTTCACTGGAAATGATGATATGAGTCATGCATTTGCAGATGTGATGAAAAAGGAGTTTTAAATGTCTCTGATTGGAGAAATAAAGTTTTTCATTAGTCTACAGATTCAATAGATGAAAGAAGGTATCTTCATTACCCAGTCCAAGTATATCAAAGAGGTAATGAAGACCTTTAGCATGGAGAAGAGAAAACCGGTTGGAACGCCGATGTTGACCGGCTATAAACTAACAAGGAGGATGATATAGTGTTGGTGGATGAGAAGGAGTACCGGTCAATGATCGGTAAGTTGCACTATGTGGTGTACAAGAGACCGGACATTTCTCATGCAGTGGGTATAGTGGCCCATTTTCAGAAGAGTCCAAGAGAATCCCACTTGGTAGTGGTAAAGATGATTCTTAGATATCCTAAGGGAACAGTTGATTATAGATTATGGTATCCATATAATGGTGACTTTGATCTCAAAGTGTTTACCGATGTAGATTGGGAAGGTAATGTGGATGACCGAAAGAGCACAACCGGTGGAGCATTCTTCCTTGGTGGAAGACTAGTCTCATGGACGAGCAAGAAGCAGAGCTATATTTCCTAGTCTACAATTGAAGCAGAGTATGTGGCATCATTCATGAACTGCACTCAGGCAATCAAGATGAAGCATGTACTGGATGGATTCAAAGTGACTATATCTGAACTGGTGAGTATTTTCTATGATAACACTAGTGCAATCAATATTTCCAAAAATCCGGTATTGCATGCTAGGACCAAGCATATTGAGCTCAAGTATCATTTTTTGAGAGAAAAGGTTCAAAATAAAGAGGTTGTATTAGAACATGTTTCCAGTAAGGAACAACTAGCAGACATATTCACTAAGCCCTTATCGAAAACTACATTTACCTATTTGAGAGGTGAATTAGGGGTTCTTCCCCTTCATGAAGTAAACTAAAGTTGTGTGCTCCATATCAGTTAGGTACTACCGTGTCAGATCTTATAGGATTGATGTGTTGAAGGATGCTACTCCATAGGGGGAGCAACATAGTGGAGCTTGGAAGCTTGTGCCTCCACTTTGGCATTGTTGTCAAAGGGGGAGAAGATATCTGATGATGAAGATATATGGGGGAGAGGATATATGGCAGAATGCATACTGACCAGTCCAGGTGGTGGCAGTGATATTTCAAGTTGAACCGGTATATATGTCAACCGATATATGTTATTGAGCATGGTGCAGATACTGAGCAATCATACACTGAGTATTGCCATCAATGCCAAGGGGGGAGATTGTTGGCATATGATGAAGCGATGGTAATGTATGTTGTCATTGATGTCAATAAGTGAACTGGTATATGGTGCTCAAGCAGGTGAACCGGTATGAACCGGTGTGAAGACTAGAAGCGGCTATAGTCAACCGGGATGGAGTGAACCCGTGTCGGGGTCCACAGTTTGACTACCGGTTTGTAGTCTCAGTTCAACTCGAGGGTTTCCAGTTTGGTGTTCTGACTTGTGTGGTGCAACCGATGACATTCTGTGATGAGTTAGTTATGAAATAAGGATGAGATCAAGATACCACATCAGCTATGTGCACGTGAAGAATCTCTTTGAGGATCTTGCGTGTGAAGAGCGAATGCATTGAATGTCTACCTCAGGAATATGCATTTCTCTTAGCGGTGTGTGAAGAATGCGTGATGGGTTACTATTTTCTAGTTGCGGTGAAGATTGGACGATGTAGAATGACTTGAGATTTGTTTTAGATCATTTCATTTTACGTAATGTATTTGACGGTCGGGACTAAACCACTTGTAATTGTAAACCTAAAATGTTTAGGGTTTAGGGTTTATGCTACCGACCTATTTGTTGTCTATAAGGTCGATGATGTTTGTTATTGTTTGTGTTGGCAAAAGTTGTGTGTGTGTCCGCATGTTT